>NC_046657.1:94174064-94204501 GCF_010883055.1 Belonocnema kinseyi | reverse complement strand
GCTTTGGTGGTTTGAATGTCATATAGTAGGTTTTGACTAACCTAACATTTGGATATTACATCACGCCAAGTACTATTTTTATTCCAACACTATTTAGTCGCTGGTAAATGGGAGGAAATAAAAAGTTAGGTAATTATTATTATAACTTACCTGCTTATTAACATCTGTTTCACTTAAATTACGACCGACAAAATGATCTTTACAGGTGACTTACAGTTTGTAGACGACACTTCGCGTTGCACTGGATGAGAAAAAACAGTGTCTAAATGATGCTTTTCCCCTAGATTCTCCGAATGAGCCTATGTGGTTCAAATTTGTTGCAACTCTATTTATTTATTTTATTTTTATTTTCAATGTTATTTTTCACGAATAAAACAAAAACTACACAGTAATACAAGAATCTGAATTTCAGTAGAAAAAGGCGGTTGACTTTCAGATGTAACCAAAAGGATGCTTTTCAGCTGATTGTTGAAATTCATAAAATTTATGCGCTATCGTTCAGTTATTAGAAACATGAAATGAATATAAAATTTAAAATTGAATAATTTAGGAAATGATTTTTTTTTAGTGTGAGCATGGAATAAATTATTCATTTATGCCTAATAAATCAATTTGTTTCATCCTCCAAGTCGATGAGATTAGTAGAAGAAAAAAAGGACTTTGTTTCTGCATAATCGCGTAATTAAAGAATGCAATTTTTGCTCTTAAAATAAATAAAATTTATTTTGATAAAGAATACATCGGAGAAGTTCGTGCTCGGTTTTAGAATGTGTTTCGTTCGGAAGCTAAGTTGTATCTGTTTGCCTCGTCAAGTTGAAGTGCACTTAAAGGTAATTTCCCCTTACAGAAGATGTGTCGAGATTTTCTAAAGCTACCTGTGATTAGTACAGAGAACGGTCATCGATGCTTATTGTTGCAAATTCGGAAAACCTAAAAAGAAAATGTTAACCTGGGGACCCTGCTTGGACTAGTCGGAGAAACGGTGCCATAAATTTGTTTAAGAAAGTTCGGAGACTAAATCCTAAGTCGTGCCGTAGAAGCACGGATTACAGCAGTAAAAGTGAAAACCTAGTTTTGAATTCCGCGTATTCAAAATAAATCATTTAATTTAATTTACAATACAGCTTAAATTACCAAATCCTACTTTAAATATAAATACTTGTAATACAGAAAAATGACTTCACTAAAAACAGATAACGAATACACATTAGATTAGCGAGAAATGACAAAGCACAAGTTTAAGAATTCTAATGTGAGAAATGAAAATATTGTTAGAACTAAAAATTACATGTTGTAATATGGTAGTTGGACACAAATATATACATATATACTATACAAAAAAGTGCTACAATTTTTAAATTAATCACTCGTGATCAATCGGAAGTGGATATAAGCATTTTAGTGCATGCTTATACAGGCCTGATGTACTTCTAAGTGTCACAGTTCCAATTACTCCGTCCGAACCTGGATTGATTGCCATGATTCGGCCAAGTTTCCAAGTCATGGGCGGTATGTTATCTTCCTTGATAACGATAAGAAGACAGAGGTGCCAAAGGGCGTGAATTGAGGATTGCTTGAATCTCTACAACATAAGTACGCAATTGTGCATACGTTAAAAGCGAGGTACCTGAAACTCTTGTAAAATGTGTTTTAAATGATTTTACCGCAACTTCCCATAGACCTCCAAAGTGGGGAGCTCTGGGTGGAATAAAATGCCAGGAAATCCCATTTTTGACGAAAAATGATTTATTCCTTCGTAGTTTTCAATAGATTGGATCGTTTTATAAAGTTTGCGCATTTCTTTATTCGCGCCTACAAAATTAATAGCGTTATCTGACGATATAGACTGCGATCTTCCTCGTCAAGCAAAAAATCGTTTCAAATAAGTCAGAAAGGCTGCGGTCGTCAAGTCACTGGCCAACTCTAAATGAACTGCCTTAGTGGCCTGACATACAAAAACGGCGACATAAGTTTTGACTTTCGTGACATTCCTGTGACGTCTTTCTTTGATAAAAAAGGGTCCACAATAATCCACACCTACATTAACAAATGTTCGAGAGAATGACAATCTATTTTTCGGCGAATTCCCCATAATATATTCAGTTTCTTAAGGCTTCGCTCGAAAGCATTTCACGCATTGCCGGATGACATGTCTTGCCGTATTGCGACCGTCGATTTGCCAAAAGGTTTCGCGCACGCTATACAACGTCGGGTTGATACCGGCATGCATCAGCTTTTCGTGTTCTTCGCGAATTAATAGTTTTGTGATAGGATGATTTTTTGGAAGGATTGTGGGGTGCTTTTGAGATTCCGGTAGATCAGCGTGAGTTGGCCTACCTCCGGCCTTGAGAAGACCAGATTAGAGAAAAGGGTTCAAATTTAGAAGGCTGCTTTTTTAATTGACTGGTAATTTTGAGACAATGAATGTAATTCCTTTGGAAAGGCTTCTGCTTGTATAATTTTAATTACTTTTTAAAAAGGCGTTTTTATATTCTTCTGTGGAAATATTACCAATTCTTTTGACAGTTCTGTCCTTGATTTTTAAATTATGAATGAATCTAAGACAGTAAGCTGAAACGACTGTGAGCTTTTTAGAGTTGCAGAATCGTCTAAGGATTTCATTCTCCTCTTGATTTTCTTTAATGACAATTAGTAGGGAAAGAGTTGAGGGAATTTTAGTTTCCGGAATTTCGTTTTCATGGAAGGGCAATTGAGGCCAGGTACTGGAATCATGACTTAACCAATGAGGGCTTTGTGACCAAAGCGTGTTTGCTAGGAATTCTTTAGGACCTTGTCCTCGTGAAATTATATCAGCAAGGTTGTCTAAAGTAGGCACGTGATGCCAATCTTGAGAGCGAGTTGCTGCCTGAATTTTAGCAACTCTGTTTGCCACAAAAGTTTTCAAAGTGTGAGAGGGCACGTTAATCCAATTGAGTACGATGGTTGAGTCAAACCAGAAATTAACTTTGTCGATTTTAAATGGAAAAGCCTTAAATGTGGCTGTGTACAATTTCACTAGAAGATTGGCTGCGCATAATTCAAGTCTGGGTAAGGAGGTCGCTTTTAAAGGAGCGACTCGAGATTTGGAAGAAATCAGAGCACTGCGATGCCTGCCCTGTCTATCAGTAGTTCTCAAGTAAAGGCAGGCCCCGTGTGCTTTTTCACTGGCATCGCAGAATCCATGCAATTGGATTTCCGCTGTGCCTGGAGTTTAAATGAAGCGAATAAATTTTACCTCATTGAGAAGCTGCAATTGTTCTTTATAATTGATCCAAAGATCTTGAATGTCTTGAGATACAGGACTGTCCCACGTAAGTTGAATTTTCCAAAGTAGTTGAATCAAACTTTTTGCTAAAACGACGACTGGACCGAGTAGACCTAATGGGTCGAAAAGCTTTGAAATTTGCGATAAAATGGAGCGCTTTGTGGCTAGCTCTTCTGAGTTAGGAAAATTTACTGCAAAAAAATATTATTATTTGCAGCATCCCAATATTTCCATAAAGCCTGTACACTTTCAGTGAAATTTATAGACATGAAAGCCTTCCCATTTTCTGTAGAAAAATTTGGTGTTAATTCAGGATCGTTTGAGCACCATTTCCGCAAATTAAAACCACCTCTCTTGAAAAGACTCATTAAATCATTTCGAAGGATGATAGCTTCTTCGAAAGTCTGTGTACCTGTGAGAAGGTCATCTACACAGAAATCTCGTTTTAAAACTGTGGATGCGATTGGAAATGATTCACGTTCGTCCTCGGCTAACTGATGGAGGGTCCGAATCGCGAGAAATGGAGCGCAAGCAGTTCCAAAAGTCACTCTATTTAGGCTGTGAATTTTTATTGGTTCTTGAGGCGAATCACGCCACAAGATCTTTTGGAAAAGGCTATCTTTTTGTGATACTCTTACTTCCCTATACATCTGCTCGATGTCAGCTGTAAGAGCTTGACGAAAACATCGAAAGTGTGTAATTATTGAAAACAAATCTTCCTGTATGGTTGGAACAACCATTAAAGAGTCATTTAAGGCGATGCCGGAAGATGTTTCAGCAGACCCGCCAAATGCGACCCTAACCTTTGTGGTGAGACTAGATGCATGATGTGGAAGGTAGAAACCGTGATCGATCGGTTCATGATCTGTAACCTGAGTCATGTGCAAATCTTTGAGATACCCGTGAATATATTCGGTGTATTGTTTTTTGAGAAAGGGATCTTTCTCAAATTTTCGCTCAAGGGAAGGAAGACGTTGAAAGGCTGTGCTTTTAGAGTTTCCTAGGACTCTTTTTCTCATTAAAAGGAAGACTGATACAATGACGACCATCCTTGGTTCTTTGTATATTTTTCTCAAAATGTGTTTCGCAGGCTAATTCTTTGCTTGATTTAACATTTGAGCGTGAGTCTGCTCCTAATTCCCAGAGAATAGGCAGCTCTTGAAATTTAATTAAATTGCAAGTGACCTTAAATGTCGATTTTGAAAAACGAGGCTTGGAAATCCAACCAGCAATGATCCAACCGAGTAGAGTTTCTTGATGCACTGCTGGTTGCCCTTTAATTTGAACTTAACCTGAACGTAACAGTTGATAGAAAAACTCTGCCCCTATTAGAAGGTCTATGCCAGCTGGTTTGTAAAATTCGGGATAAGCTGGAATAACACCTTGCGGAATTTAAAATTGATTTTTATCAAGGGGTAGATAGGGCATTTTATCCGAAATTTCCTTGAAGATCAGGCAGGATAAATTCATTTCCGCGTCTGTGTACCTCGACTTTATTTTTGCGACAGTGCTGTATTTCACTTTGAAATGAAGTTTTTGTGCACCTTTTAGTTGAATATCGATGCTCTTCTTTTGCAAACCTAAGGATTCAGCAGATTTTTCAGTGATGAAATTTCTTTGAGAGCAAGAATCTAAGAGAACGCGACAAGATTGAAATTTGCCTTCGCTGTTAAGAATATCAACCATTGCGGTACCTAAAATGACCTGAGAGGTGAATTGAACTTGACAGCCTAATAGTTGCTGAGGACAAGGCTCGGAAATGGAAGATTGAGAGTCTTTGGAATCAATGGAGGTTTTCATGCAGGATTGTGATTGTTTGGAATTAAAATGAGACCTAGAGTTTGATTCATTTGAATCGCTTTTTTGACATGAAATCTATTTTTGACTGAAATGGGACGAGTCTATGATTGCGCGTTGCTCAAGAAATGAAATCATGTCCTCTAACGAAGGAATGTTTGTACCTTTAATTGATTCTCCCCATTTTTTATTGGTATAAGTATTCAGTTTGTCTTTAATAAAATAAACAAGAAGAGTGTCCCTTAATTTTTGTTCATCGGCGAGAGATTTAATAGCTCTGACTTGCTTTTGAACGTTACGCGTTGAGAATTCCTTTGATACTCGCGGAGTTTCGAATAGGGATTTAAAATAATTTTCGACAATGAATCTCTTACAGCGCCGGCTTAACATTTTTCGGGCCTGGGGCTAAACCTGGAAGGGGCCCTCTTAAGGGCAGAGAAAATCCCAATTTTTATATAAAGTTTATTAATTTTCAGGGGTTAGGGGCCCGTCGGCCCCTGAGGCACTAACCTCACCGTGCCCCTTGGTAAATCCGGCGCTGATCTCTTATTATCATATAGTTTTTTTTAAGTTCCCATGCTACTGAATAATTTTCCGTTGTGGCTATGAGAGAACCGATTACTTCCCTTACTTCACCCACTAAACATGCTTTTAGATAATAAAATTTATGTAAATCTGGAGTTGCTGGATTGTCGTGACACATGACGTAAATGAATCGTAAAAGTAAGCCAAGGGTCATAAGAACCAGAAAATAGAAAATGTACGAGTTTGAAGCTTGAGAAGTTCAAAACGCGATGAGGGTAAAAATGACGCACTGCATTGTGGTGTTGAAGATGTAGATGATGTGGAAACTGCCGGAAGTTTCTTAAGGTGTTTTTTAGCAAGATCACTTATCGCGTAAAAACGATTTTCAAATTGTTCCCTTTCTGACTCATTTTCCACGTTTTTATCTTCAGTTACGGTTAAAACATCGATTTTTCAATGGACTACATTGAATTCGTCCCAAAATGACAAGAGTTTATTAAACCTGCCTTCTAAGTCAACTGCTTCTAAATCTGCGTGACCATCAAGATTTTTGGGAAAGTTTTCGAATTGAGTCTCCTGACGTTTTACCGAAGCCCGAAGCTTTTTCAATTTTGTTAGCTGAGTTTCAGACATCATTCCTATCGCGAGATATTAACTTCCTAAAAAGGCGATTGACAAATGCTTCTATATCGAGATTATAGCATAACTTTGAAGTGGCAATTACAGAATATGGAAATCAGATTGGAACTCCCTTGACTTACTTGGAAAGATGAGCAGACTCGCGATGATTCCAGTCGAATTATATTCTGCGATTGCTCAGACGCCGTTGGAATGAAGTTGAAATGATTCGTCGAATTGAAATTGATGTGGAAATGATTATTAGATCCGCGATAACTCCAGTCTCATACGGGTTGCTGTTGTCCAGATGCAGTTGAAAATGACTCCACTCTCCAAATACCGTTGATTTTGTGCAAATGCAGTTGAAATAAAATATATTGGAATTAATTCTGGATTTTGAAATGTTTCCAGAGAAAGAGCTTCCTTACAGTAGTGACGCCTTCTTCAATTTTGACGTCCTCGGTGAACGTGGTTAAATCAACAAAAGCTTATAACTTGAACTTTTCTCCTTGGTGCTGACTTGCTTTGCATTTTCGACTATTTTCCAATGCTTATTCTTGAAATAATGAGTTTTGAATGTAAGGATTGAAACTTTACTAAAATGTCTCTATTTTCACAATAAAAGCATTAAACTCCGAAATTAGAAACTATCTTGTAAACTTAGTCGAGGATTACAGCAGTAAAAGTGAAAATCTAGAAACAGTTTGAAACATTCTGACAATTTTAAAATCTGCTTGAAAGGTGCTTAAGTATATTTGCAGGCTGTCTATGCGCTATACGGAGTTATAAAATAAGAAATCTGACAAGGCGAAATTAAATAATATGAAAGTAAAGACGGTTCAATATTAAGAGAGTTGCTCAAACGCAAATTAAAAAAAAAACATTATTATTAAAAATGATACAAGATAATTGTTACGACGTAACAAACTTAATGACACTAAACAAAGCACTTATATCCCTTTCAAACTACCAGGTACAGAACGTCAATCTTCAATTCTTTTTTCGTATCTTTTTTTATCGCATATGTACCATTATTCTATTTATAATCAAAAATCCGTCGCCGAAATCCGTTTAAGTGTTTGCGTATCGCATTTCGCGCACGCCTTTCTGCCAGCACAAATTGAATTTCAGAGCACGCGAATGAAAATCATCCTAAACTCAGCATACATGTCACTTAATTATCATATTATTCGTATATCAGATACGAGACATTGCACTCAATTTCCATTCTGGTTGAAATTAGGCGACTTACTTAATCTAATGCATAAATGAAATTCATCTACATTTAAAATTCATCATCTTGTATTACTGTGTAAATTCATCCAATAATATCCAATAATGTATTAAATCTCTAACATCCAACGAATTAAGAAAGGAAAAAATAAACAAATGTAATAATTATAATGAAATTATAACAATTTCATATATGACGTCGCACACAGAATGTACCATACTATTATACGAACCTTGATATAACAAAATTGACCACCTAATTATGTAACCACTTTGATGCGAAAAAGAACGTCAGTATCTCCATGGTCTCCGAAGTCTATATTAGTGTTGGTCAGGTTTTTTTAGGTTAGGATAAGTTTGACCTCTTTGCAGGTTAAGCCCAAGCTGATTCAAACGGTACCACAAACACAACGGGACAACACAATCAGTTTAATTATGTTTCGTGAGGTTAGGTTAGGTTAGGCTAGGTTAGATTTATTTCTAGGTTAGGCTCGAGTTGAACCATTCGATGTAGCACACATTTGCTACTGGGAAAATATGCTTCCAGTGCTTTACGTGTAGTTCAATAAATTTCTGTTAATTCAGGTTAGGTGAGGTCAGGTTCTGTTGGGTAAAGGTATGTTAAATAAGTTGATATCAGGCAAGAGTTGATCCTTCACAGTTGTCGACATGTTTTTGAAGTAAAAATTTGCATCACTGGCATTATTTTGAAATTTATTTGCCTCAGTGCATGATTTTTCGTCATTTTTTGAGGTTATGGCTCAACCATGACGTGATGGGTGATTTTTGATACCGAATTTGAATTCAGCGCCCCAAAATCCATAGGAATACGTGTCTTGTTACCAGATCCGCACACTTTTTTTGTGTGCCTGTGTTATTGGCAAATCTGCATGCAGAGACTTTTTATATCAATATTTGATTCATTCTATATGTATAATTAAAATAAAATGTAAGAATTTAGAGATAATCGGTGTAGTGCTATAAAGATTCCTACTATAATAAGAGATGATAGTATTTCTTTATGTATTATTATAAACTTAAGCGAGCAAAAATTATTATTCACGTTTAGATAAAGTCTTATTCACTGTTTGAAAATGGCGAGTGTCAAAAACTGATAATGGTCAATAACAAGTTTTGTGAAAAATATCGTCAAAAGTAAGAATTTTACATAAAATAAGTTGTAAGAAATCTACGAAATTTTAGTATTCTTAAATAAGAATGTGTATTAAAACGAGTGCCGCTAGTAATATATGTAACTGGGATTTTTGAGAATTCTAAAAGACTGCCAAAAACGCCCGAAGGCTTCCGAGCTGTTCCCTCTATAGCCGAGCTCGCGACGATCACGCCATCTGACCGACTGTACTGGACTCATGACTTGGGATTCAGAGCGTCTAGGCCGTCAAGAGAATAATAGGAAGTTCATGGCAACGTTTTAAACGATTGCTTTGCGATGAATTCTAAGAGAAAATTGAAAAGAGATCACAAAACATTTTTTATTGTTTCCTAAAATTTTTTTAAAGCGTGTAAAATAGTTTTTAGACTTTTGCAATTTTTCCATATTAGATAATTTTAGAAAAATTAAGGAAGATAATACTTTTAAAGCCTTCTTGTGCAATTTTGTTGCACATTTTTTAAAAAGTTTATTTCAATTTAAATAATGTGCTTTCAAATTTGAGTAAGTTTAAGAGACGTTCAGAAATTTTAAACGATAAAAAAATAATTAAAACTTGTAAAGATTTTTGAAGAATTTTGTAAGGTGTGACGAAAATTTAAAAAATTTAGGTTCCTAGGAATAATTAAAATAATTTTTTATTTTAAAAAATTAATTTCAAGAGATTATTTAAGAACATTTTGAGATATGACAAAAGACTTTAAAAATTACACAGCCCCACAAAAAAAA
This sequence comes from Belonocnema kinseyi, assembly GCF_010883055.1. Lineage (NCBI taxonomy): Eukaryota > Metazoa > Arthropoda > Insecta > Hymenoptera > Cynipidae > Belonocnema > Belonocnema kinseyi. The sequence continues at coordinate 94,195,163 of NC_046657.1, read as the reverse complement.
TTGTGCGGATCTGGTAACAAGACACACGTATTCCTATGGATTTTGGGGCGCTGAATGCAAATTCGGTATTGAAAATCACCCATCACGTCATGGTTGAGCCATAACCTCAAAAAATGACGAAAAATCATGCACTGAGGCAAATAAATTTCAAAATAATGCCAGTGATGCAAATTTTCACTTCAAAAGCATGTCGATAACTATGAAGGATCAACCCTTGTCTGATATCAACTTATTTAACATACCTTTACCCAACAGAACCTGACCTCACCTAACCTGAATTAACAGAAATTTATTGAACTACACGTAAAGCTCTGGAAGCATATTTTCCCAGTAGCAAATGTGTGCTACATCGAAGGGGTCAACTCGAGCTTAACCTGCAAAGAGGTCAAACCTATCCTAACCTAAAGAAACTGACCTAACCTAACCTAACTTAACTTCACGTAACACAATTAAACTCATTATCTTGTCCCGTTGTGTTTGCGGTACCGTTTCATTCAGCTTCGGCTTAACCTACATAGAGGTTTAACCTATCCTAACCTAACAAAACCTGACCTAACCTAACCTAGCCGAATGAAATTCAACCACACGTGTAGCTATGTAAGCGTACGGTTCTCAGTCTTAAATTTGTGCTATATTTAATAGGTTAAATCGATCTTAACTTACAAATGAATCTAACTTAACAGAACCTAACGAAATTTTGCTTACCGCAACACAACTTAAGTGTTCCTGTTGTAACACAATAAAATTCATTTCATTGTACTACAGGTGGTTAAAAATTTAGACACACATTACTCATTTGAAGAAACTTAGAACTACAAGTAGAATTGACCCCATTTCAATTAACCTGACAATGTTTGTATCAATTAAAATGTAGAACTGTAACTTAAACATGCAAATGAATAAGAGTTTTATTCAAAATTTTTCTCTCTCTGCTTTTCTTAGAATTAAGGGATATATTTATATTATCTTTCGTGTTTACATTTTATCTTGCTTTTCATCGTAATTAAATTGATTTATAGACCTACTTCAGTCTATTTTCTGTCTGCTATAACGGGTCCTTTTTTCTTCGAAGGAACGATACAAAGGGTTACGCTTAAGTTTAAGACGTTTAAGAACAGGTTTGCCAGCGTAATCGGTTAGGTTAGGTCAGGTTTTGTTAGGTTAGGATAGGTTAAACCTCTATGTAGGTTAAGCCGAAGCTGAATGAAACGGTACCGCAAACACAACGGGAGTTTAGGTTAGGTTAGGCTAGGTTAGATTTATTTCTAGGTTAGGCTCGAGTTGATCCATTCGATGTAGCACACATTTGCTACTGGGAAAATATGCTTCCAGAGCTTTACGTGTAGTTCAATAAATTTCTTTAAATTCAGGTTAGGTGAGGTCAGGTGCTGTTGGGTAAAGTCATGTTAAATTAGTTGATATCAGGCAAGGATTGATCCTTCACAGTTGTCGACATGTTTTTGAAGTGAAAATTTGCATCACTGGCATTATTTTGAAATTTATTTTCCTCACTGCATGATTTTTCGTCATTTTTTGAGGTTATGGCTCAACCATGACGTGATGGGTGATTTTTGATACCGAATTTGAATTCAGCGCCCCAAAATCCATAGGAATACGTGTGTCTTGTTACCCGATGCGCACACTCTTTTTTTTGTGTGGCTGTGTTATCAAAGAAAAATTTGAATGATATTAAAGCCAACTTTTTTTAATTTTTCAGAATTAAGCAAGAGTCAGGAAAAGGACGAAATATCAGGAGCATGAAAATTTTTTTTCAAATGCTTGCGAAAACTTAGAAGATTATAAGGTAATTTTTTACATTTTGAATGACTTCTTAAAATATTTTCAGGAATTTGAGACGAGTCAAATAGATAAGAATAATTCACAAATTTGAAAACATTTCAGAAAATTGATAAAATATTCCTTGATTTCTTACAAATTTCTTAAACATTCCTAGACATCTTTGAATAGGACTCGAATTTTTCCTAATGTGTTGTAATATTCTATAAAATAAAACAATTTCTTTAAAATATCGCAAAATTTTTTCTGACACATTTGATATATTTAAAAATCTATTTTTAATTTTCTTAAAAATCTTATAATACTTATGTTTATATAAATTAAAAAAAAACTGACAATACTTATTTTCTTCCTTTCAATTCTCAGAAGTTAATTCCAACTAGAAATAAAGTGTTAAAAACATCTAACATATAAATAGTTATTCGAAATATTCATGTTATGTCATTATTAATATCATTTTTTATTTTTTATGGTAGTGAAAAATTGTTTTAAATTGGTGAATTGCAAGTAGTACTTACGTAAGGTCTCTTCCATATTTGTATGACTACAAAAATATTGAAAATCCTTTTGTGTTGAAAAAACGGTCTTATTTATTTAAGATAATACTTCATGTTAAAAACATTTTTTTGTTTAGGAAACGTCTTTCATGTTTTTAAACATAATATACAAAATTTGACTAACGGCGATGAGGGGAAGGCCAAAAAGAAATGTTACGGTCTGTGTCACATTGCGCCGAGGGCGGGGGCATTTTAATAACTAATTAACATATTTTTAGAATATTTTTAAATTTATTCTGCCCTGGGGTCAAACCTGGTAAAAAAAACGCCCTGAAATTTGCAATAAAAACTATTTTTTATACACTAATTTGAAAAATGAACAATATTTATCATTTTATAAAATTTCCAAAATATTATTTAAATATGATACACATTGGCTTTTATTAAGAATAATCTTTCAAATAGTTGGTAATTTTTTTAAATTTACATGTTTTTTACCATCTTTAGCCTTAGGAAATAGATTTCACGAACGAATATATAGAAATATCTATTTCAGTAGGTAAAAGACTATAAAGACTGTTGCCTTCGAAATTTTACCAAAAACTTTTAAAAATGTTAACAAACGGACTACAGATTTGACTTTAAGATTTTCTACCAATTAGAAAAATAGATATTTCTTTCATCTTTTTCCAGGATCTGATTTTTCCCTGAACATAAAGCAGATTAAAGAAACTTAAAAAGAGAAATAAGAAAGGTAAAAAATGCACGCAGTTTTTGTTGTTGTTGAAAAACCTGGCACATTTTTTAATAAAACTCCTTGGCACCTCCAAGAGCGCCGCTGATAAGGACGATCAGTTTAACAGAATATTCCGGGTACAATCGTTGCAACTCCCTTATAAGGTCTCGATACCTCTCTTTCTTTTCATTCTCCTTGGCTATGATGTTTTTGTCAGCTGATGCCGAAAATTCGATAATGAAACCCTCTGTACCAGACTTCAATCCGGGCGATTTAAGGAAAGCAAACGTTAGCTCACAAGACATTGACTGATCCTTCACATTTCTGTGGAAGATACCGTGCATCCTCTTATCTAGGAGCTGTTCACGAAAGTTTTTCTCTTGTGCTTTCTATTTCAAACGACTCAGTTTCAAATTGTTTACTTTTGAATATTTGATGTATAACTGCTCATGCAGACATTTTATTAATTAAAAAGTTTCGATCTGAATGGTTTAAAAATTTAATATTTTCGACTGAAACAATATTAGAATAGAATTTTTAATAAAATAAAATCGTTTAATTAATGAATATATTAATTTTAAGTTATTTTCACATTAAGGTTAGTTTACAAAGTTTGAATCAGACATTTCAATTTGCTTAATTATTAAGGATTTCGTATTCAAAAAGTTGAATTTTCAACATTAAAATATGTAAATTGTTTAATTAAAAAACCGATTTAGAACCATATTTTAAAATAATTATTGTGCAATTTTTAAAACTCGAAATACAGTTTAGTTTTAAAAACCATTCATTAATTGATATAGTTTTATTTTTAAACTCTTGTAATTGAAAATTTACGTTTAAAAATGACGACATAAAATGAAAAATTGTAAACTAAAAGATTTTTGAATTAAGCATTGTACATTAAATGATATTGTGATTAAAACAGTTAACAACTAAACTTAACATTAAAAAAAAGTTGAAATCGAATTTATTTTTAATTGAATTATATTATGTGATATGATATTTGTGATATTCCAAGTGATTTGATAGATGGATTTTCTAAAAACTTGTGAAATTCCTTATGAATAAATAAATTCACTATCATACTCATTTCTCGGCTTTTCCGGTCTCAAAAAATTCCCGGTCATTTCCCAGTTTTTGGTCCAACGTCTACCCCAAAAATGTTAAGTTCACAAATCTCCAGATATAGATTATTGGGAAGATAAAATTCAGTAAATGATAACTAATATTATTTGCCCAAAAATGTTGTTATAGGATTATTTCCTTCAAAACTTAGATACTAGAAAAGTCGTGGTACTTTATACAAAATTTAATTACATTCTACGTCTGCTCTAAGAGTAAGTGAAATATTAAAATTTTAAATTGCGTTGAAAATTCAGAATTTAGCAGGTTTACATTGCCATATTTATTATTTTATTTTAATTAACTTAAATAATAAATAACAAATGAATATTTTTTTATCTTAATTTTGAAATGAAATATTCAAAAATTTTGTTTGATATAATTGCACATTTTTCAGGATGTTCGAACAGAATTTCTTCCTGAATATATTTTACTGAAAATATGAATATGTTAAATATGCTCCGAATTTTAAGCAACTATTAAAATAGTAAAAAAACAATTTATAACAAATAATGAGGAAGCTCATTTGTCTCATCGGGTCAAGTGGGTCAGAGTTCAATCTATTAAAGACATTTTTCGTTAAGAGTTGTATTTTTTTCGTGTTAATTATAACTTTCCGAAAACCTTGTACCATTAGGAAATTTGTTGTCCTTCTATAAAGTTACTTTCATATATTAAGAAACACTATTTGATTTTATATGCAAAAATTAGACATTTTAGCACATAACGGTCATGAAAAGTAATTGATTTTAGCTATAATTTTTTTAATTGCGGAAGAGTGCACTACAAACACAAATAAATATGTTAACAGTTTGGCCACCATGCTTGGACACCATTTGGACATCGACCAACTTTCATATTAATTCTAAATTATAATAAATAGCTGCAAAAAAATAAAAATGTTGAATATTTTTATTGTTAATAACAATATTATAAACAAATTAAAAAATTCTAGCGTTTTCCATTGGAAGAGATTATTTTTTCTGCTAAATAATGTTGCAGTTTTCCAAGTGGTTAGAATTCATCAAGAAAGTGTGGCAATAACTCGCCATTGTTACTATTATTAACAATATTTTAAATAAACAGTCATCTGTAGCAAGTTTTACGACTGAATAAGCGGTTTTTTCGTCATGATATTTTTAATGCATGTCGATAGTAGTGCTTAATTAAGTAACTTTCTCAGCAGTTATGCATTAAAATTATTATTAAAAAATATTCAAATTAAAAAACAATTCCAATGAGAGTCATTGAAGGAAGAAATCTTTCTAATAGAGTATTGTAGCATAGCAAAATAACATCGCAAAATAGTTTTTTTAACACTCACAGCGCAAAATACGCGTTTTGGATGCCTATAAGCGGAAGAAAAATCAGCCTTTCTCTCCTCCTTATAATAGGGAGAGAAATTCAGCTGATCCATAAGAAGTACATTATGAGAAACAGAGACAGAGCGATGCGTAAATGTGAGCTTATGTGCTTTGCTCCCTTTTTATAGGCATCCAATAACGCCTAATGACTTTCTGTAGGATTTAGTTCTGAGCATTTAAAAAAAACATTAAAATTGGTCAAGAATTGTAGTTTGTAGTAGATTATGAACAGTGAATTCCCAATTCCTCCCACTATGCGGCAGCAGGCCTTGCCAAGCCTCGACTATACCACTGGTCCTCTGGCTTTAAGGGGTAACACCTATGTAAAAATTTCAAAAAATTAATTTTTTTTTTAGCTAAAATGGTAGAAAAACATCTCAAAAAGGACGTCCCAAAGTGATTTTTCGAAAAAAAAAATTTTCTTCGAGTTATGAGCATTAGACGCTAGGTACCCCACTGCGCGGTCGGGCTCCCGCGGCGCGATCTTCGCTACGAAATGCTTACCGACCTCTGATATCCCTTTGCGACTATTTCCACTAGTAAATAGTATACACAGCTGCCTAAGTGTGGCACTAGTAAGATTTTGAACAGTATCTGTATTAGAGAGAGCCGCGGTGGCTCGGTGGATAGAACGTCGGACTCCCATGCGGAAGGCCGGGGTTCGATTCCCGGAGTGGGCACCTCTGAATGTGCTCACTGTTTGCTCTGATCTTGCTGTTTGTATCTTCAACAACGGTATTTCGAGTGTTATGGACGTGATGACTGTATTGGACCTCACAATTGGAGAAAACTGCTACAATTTTTGCGCGGAATTTGACGAGAAGCGTTTCGAGTACTCGGAGCGCTCACTGACTGACGCGGCGAGAGAGGCTCGCTTAGCTTTGAAAACAACGAGAAGAGAAGAAGAGCAAGGACATGCCAACTTGGAAGGTCAACTTTATGGTGCTGGTATTGCTGACTAAACGTAAAAACCGTTAAAAGTTAATATTTTCAATATTATGTACGATTTTATCCATTTTCAAACTTTAAACGCGTTTTTCTCGAAACCACTTTTTTTAATACGGCCAACACAATTATTCAGCCAATTTTGATCCGATCGATTTCAAATTTTGACACAAGTTTTATAACATCATTTTCTAGAGAAGTACGTAGGATTTTGTTGAAAAGTTGAAAACTTTTTGTTTTACGACCGATTTTTCATGCTTTTTTTAGAGGAAAAAAATTTTTTTTTTCTAACTTCCGCCAATTTTTTAAAATTTGATATTTTCTAAAACCCCTATGTAGTTCCCTTGTTTTTAGTCTAAACAATAAGAAAAAACTTTGTTTTTTTGTTCCAGATCAATAGCGACGACGAAAAATTGTTGGCAGTGAAGGCCTTTCTCAAAATTCCTGTGATGCTTATAGCTCTGTACAGACGCCATTTTGTTTTTAAATACTTTGCAAAAATTAATTTACGTACTTCAAAACATGTATAATAAAGTCATCTAATTAGTTTTTGCATCTAATATAATGTCTTTCTGAAAAAAAATTCCAAAAATGACCTTCAAAAACAGCCCTCTACATAGGTGTTACCCCTTAACGTTGAAAAAGTAAGAGAAGCAAAAATAGTAGCATCGTTAATGAATTATAATTTTCAAAATTAAAGTGGGTGAACAAATCTGTTATTTTTCGGAGGAAATTGAGCGACACAGATAATTGGTATCTTGAATGTTTGTACAATATACATTTGGAGTAAGTCGCCGAAAATTGTACCCTTTGGGAGTTCACATCCTCATTTAGATAGGGGCTCCTAGTTTTCGTATACGGTATGTTCACCCGTCAATGAATCACTGTCAGTCCTAGTAGTACCAAGTACTTTTTTCTTTCTCTCGCTAGGATCACCCAAAGGAAAATTCGAGCTCGAAAACTGCCTTATCTGCTTCCTGCTTCGCTGAATAGTCGAACGCACTACGGCAACGATGCTGTCGAGGAGACATCTGTAGTGTTTATATTCTTTAGAGTATGTGTAAAAAAAAAGCAAAAAGGCTTTAACGTTTGCCCTGAATCGTATTTCTACGATTTTGTCTCGATTTATAGGGTCCTTAAGGCCATGCACAACCAACTTACATTGCTATTGCGCAATTTCATCTCTATCTCTCTCTCTCTCTCTCTCTCTCTCTCTCCCTTTCTCCAACTCTCTCTCTCTATCTAATACTTCTTTTTTTGCTGAGTCGTAGAGCCTACTGTTAGGTACGGCGAAGCCACAAATTTGGAACTAATCCGAAGAAATTTGAATTTCAATTCAATATTAACAAAAAATCTTATAGCAAATAATTAATTTTAAAGCGTATGCAATCTATGTTTAATCTTTGATTAAAATGAAATGATATACACTGCTATTTTTCATGAACATTGTTCCAATAACTTCACAATACATATTTGCAGTTCACATGGCGCTGTTTTAGTAGGCATAGGAGCCCCACTGCTGCTCAGTTTGAGTTCTTGTGCTCATTCGCGTGGGTTTCTCGCTTCGAGTAAAATGTCCACACGTTGTGACGCATTGACACAGGTAGGCCGTTAGGGTAGAGTGCCTTACCGCAACGCTCCTACTTGGCCACGCCTGATTGACCACCACACATCCCCGCAGCACCTTTTACTCCCATCCGCTACGCAGCATGAATTCTCGGAAGGGCTATATAATAGAGGGCTATTGAAGGGTTTCACTGCAATTAGAATTGTGTAAAAAGTTGTTTTTTTAATTACTTATTTGGAGAAATACCCACCGTGTCGTAAACCCATGCAAGCAATTTCTAATGTTGTCAATGGGCTAGTTATGAGATTTATATTTATCCAAAGTGGGCGAAAAATAAAATTGCTCACGAACATTATTCTCAAATAATGTCAAATCTAACGTTTGCCCTTGAAAGGCAAATAAACAAATTTGGTCTGACATACGTATCAGCTGTGTCAGAGAAGCACTATCGCAGCAAGTAGACAACTTTGAAATTCTACGGGTCTGTGGGTAATACAGATTGCATGATTACCGACAGAGAAAGATAGAAGTCGAACTTCATCCCTAAAGCTAAAATGCTTTGGTCGATATTTCTTATTTTCATGAATAAACTTTTCTCTTCCCCTAACTTTGTGCCTTGTCACAAACGGTCCTTTAATATTTATTAATATTTTCAGAAAAATTGTTGCGCGTTATTTAAACTTTTATTTTTAAATATAGGTGAAAAAATATTGATCTCAGGACTGCCTTAATGTTCGATATTCATACCGCCTTAGCATGATCCAACAAACCATGGTCGCGTCAAGCGCAAGTAAAAGAAAGTCTACCAATCAGACGATTCGAAACGACGACCCTTCTATTTTGGATTCTAGGATGGAATTCGGGTGGCGGGGTATGGTAAGGGTTCTCGGTATGGTGAGGATGGTCGGATCACTCCAAGTCGAATGCATTTGAGGATCGAAATGGCGGGCCATTGTTTGTTGGATCATGCCGCCTTAGTATGAATAGGTCAAGCATCAAATTCATGGATTTCTAAAACATAAAGCGTATGTATGTTCTCTATGTGCGGTTTTTGAGTATGTTTCTCGAAACATTGAAATAAGCAAGCCAACCGAGCATCTCGTATCGTGATATGCAACGCTTGTAAGTTGTTGCGAAAAAATGGTCGATATGGTAGGAATCGTGTGATGTACTCACGTATCACATGTTCTTAACGATCTTCAGAAAGAATGCGAGATGAAGCAAAAAGTGAAGTTTCTTTTTATGAGTACCGTCAGTTTCTGTGCGTGTTTAGAGTAGTCAAATTGAAATGCAGTCTTATTCCCAGCGAGGGTGAAATACGACCGCGTGGACTACGTCGTCTTTCTATTATTCTGCTGTTTTTGATTTCTGTTTTTGTTCTCTTTGTCGTAAGAAAATGCAAGAGTGGGACTTTGAACATTGTCTTCTGACGTTAAATGAGTTTTTAGAGATTATATTTTTGGCACACTTCAAATCCTAAAGTGTATAATTATTTGTAATCTACAGTAATCAAATTGTTGCGTATAATTTACAGTTATATTAATAATCTTCATTGCAGCTACTAATTTTTAAGAACAATTTGATCGCTTTAGAATGTAAATAATTACTTCAGGATTTATATTGACAAGTATTTACCTTCTATACGTGTAACGGTTACAGATATTTTCCTGTAACTGTTACATACATCCATATGTAATAGATACAAATAAAAAAATGTAATCCTTACACGTTTTCATTTGTAATCGTTACAGAACTTAATCTGCAATGATCACAGAGTTTTTACATTAACGTTGATAATAAAATCTATGAAATTTACACATTGCACATTCTTCGGTAAATTTAACGGATTTTTTCTCTTCGTCATGCATATGCTTGCAATCACTCGTTTTTATATTGATACCTCATTTCGTGCACCCAGACAAAGATTCGGTTGAAGAAACAAAATTTTTGTTCAATCAGCCTTAGAATATGGTATTATATGGACAACAAAATATTTGGATGACCAAAGAAAATGATTTGGTTAGTAATATTTAGTTGAATATACCATATATTTTTATTGAAACAAGTAAATATTTTACTTGATCGAAGAAAATATTTTACTTAATTTAACCGAAACTTGTACGTCATCTAACTATAAAGGACCCAGCAAAAATTACATTGTAAATAGCTTACTATGGAATTGTGTCATCATGTACGAATTATTCAGTAGTTTATTTAATACTAAATATCTCAAGATCAGACAATTTCACGACAAGCCATTTGCAATATAAATTGTTTATTTGATTATAACTTTTTATTAAGATCACTAAGATGCAAACGGATTGCATTTTCATGCTTTTTTCCCCTGACGCTAAGAATTCTTGGAGATGGACTATCATCTTGAATAGTAGTATGCGATCGTACAATGTGTGCACTGCACATGCGTCAATCGCTTCTAAGATATTTTCAACAAAATATTTTGGTTCAATTAACGAAATATTTTGCTTGAATATAGTAAAATGCTCTCTTAAATTATTTGGCAGAACGATCCAAAAATTGTTTTGAATCAATTAAATATTTTCTACAATAAAAAAAACGATTCCATCAAAAACATTAATTGGTTGAAGCAAACGCATATCAACTGAACACAAATTTGGTTCATTTTACCAAATTTTTATTCTAAAATCAACCAAATTTGGTCAATAAGACAATTTTGTTGAATAAACAAAAAAAATATTGTTATGTGGGAATGAGTTCTTAAAAAAATGTCTGTACGGTAAAAATTGGTTAAGTATTATTTGGCTTAATTAAAATAAACGTATGTATTCGTTACAAAATTGTTACATTTTTAAGAGTGCGAATCAGAATCAATTAGAATAAAAGCAATCAAACTGAATCTACTACCGGAACAAACCATTTCGTTCTCTTTGCAGCCACTTACGTTTTTATTAACAGCAGAAGTCATGACGATTTATTGCTTTTCGAATAGAAGCAGTCGATATTTGCTTAATGCGGGGAAGCAAAGTGTTCATAAAATGAGCATTAAAGATGGTGAAACGGATACATTTTTATTGTATAGCTATAATATACTGTTGTCAAATTACCGACGATTGTTTAAACATTTTTTAATTGTTTACATTTAAACTAACTTTTTCGAATGAATATTGTAGATTAATGGTTATATGTAAATTATAAATGTAATGTCCCATAATTAATCAATATGAAGTATCTAAGTTTCTTTGTCATTATTCGTCAAACAATTTCTATTAGTTGGAATGTAGCTGTGTGAAAAATAAATTATTCTAATCATTGGCAATATGTTGGAAAGAGTATAAAATCAGGAGAGACTAATTCTGAAAAATGATCGCTAAACTATGATTTTCGATAGATTCATAATAAAAGCTACATTTACACAACTATATAAGGGGGGGGGATCAAAATCATTACAAATTGCATTTTTAAATATTTCTCATTTTTCATTTCTTTTATACGTAACATCACAAAGAACAAATTACAAATACCTTTCAGCCTGTTCTACAAGAAAAGTTACGGGAACCACCTATTCGTTTCAGTCGCGTTCGATGTGTCGGATATTACACAACATTGAGCTATGAATGCTGTCTATGCTAAATGTTTCGAAGCGGTTATTTTTTTGTGCACCTATGCACGCTTACCACATTATTCATATTTAGCTACGGTCAAAGTTCCGAAAAAGTATAAGTACTTCGTGCAAGTGTAGATAGGGTGGTACAGGGACACAAAAACCGTCGATGATCTGCCAGGGAGAGGAGAGACGCGAACAACGTTCAGTAAAGGTGTTCGCACAAGAAAATACGTGTGTAGTATGCTGGAAACGGCTCACCGAGGTGTACATACACAGAGGGTCAACCAATCGTGTGCGATCTATCGCATTGCTTTGGTGCGAGCTGGCCAACATTGTTGTGCTTACGCCTGGTTAGTTCTGCCTGTTCAGTTTTGCTTTTCGAGCGGCGGTCCGATAGGTGAACGGTACGTAACCAACTCGCAGCGCGACAGATCGCACGCGATTGGTTGGCGCTCTGTTTGTGTGCACGGACGGCGCATGGGTGATCCGTTTTCAGAATACTGCACACATATTTTTTTGTGCGAACGCCTTAAGGAGGATACGATGAGCGTTGCAGTGTTCAAGCGCAATCCAACTCTCCGACTGCGTGAAGCCAACGCTAAGCTAGCGGAGAAGGGACTATACGTTAAGATGTTCGCATAAGAAAATACATGTGCAGTATACTGGAAATGGCTCTCGCACGAGCCGTCTTTGCACACACGCAGAGTGCTAACCATTCGCGTGCGATCTTACACGCTGCTGCGGTGCGAGATGGTTACATATCGTTCACCTGCGCCGCTCGAGAAGCAGCATTTTGTGACGTTGTCAATATTGGTGTGTTTACGGAGAGAGTGTAGTGTTTATTATTTTTAAAAAAGCCGGTATTGAAATCTATTTTAAAAAGTAATATTTTTTTAATATTTCGAATATCTCTGATAAGCTTCATAGTGTTAATGAGAGAGCGCCGAGATGGGGTTAGCGAAGGGCGAATAGCTGTCACAACACTAAGCTGGACTCCCGCTTACACACGCGCGACTACTTAAACCGCGCTCCTTATTGGTCCAGTTTAAATCTTTTGTTTCAAAAAACTAGAGCTTCAACTGATATTTGGAAAATGAATTTTCGATTTTTTTTTAGTTTTATACATCCATATAAGTCAGAACCTTACCAGATGAACTTTACATGAATCGAAAATAATTTCCGATTTTTAACCTTGCCTGGATAGTCTTTCACCTTATAATTGCTTAATTTTTATTCGAGATGTAGCGAGAATCACGACGCCAGCGCTATTTATCGCCGTTTAACTTTCGCCGTTTAAATGGCTACCGGTCCAAGAACACATTGCGTCGAGCTTTCGGTTTTGTGATAAAATCTGCGAATGTTTCATTGGGTTTCATTTATATTCGGTCGAATTATTAAGTTAGAGGGAATAAGTATGGAAATTATGTAATAATTTCGTAAAATCTAAGCAATCCACACCACATTTGTAATATTCGTCTTCGGAAAATTTGTTCCAAATTAGAATTCATAATTTGGTAATGTGATAATCCGGTGAAAATTTGGCTATTAGTGAAAATATTAACAATCGTAAAAATGATTAATTACGGACCTCTAAATAAGTTGCAAGTTTAATGAATTATCAGAAAATCTTCAAAAATATTACAGCTCATTTTAGAAATTCGGAGCATTCTAAGCATTATATCGATCGTTTTACCTGTGACGTCACGGAAGTACGTCACCCATAACAGCTGATCAGTGCCACCTAACCTCCAAATAGTATAGACACATAAAACCGAGATCCAACTCGCCAACTCCGCTGTCAAAAGAGGACTTCGAAGAAATGTTGTCCAAAAAATTGGATGCATGTTTTGCACAAGAAAACAAAAATATGCAAAAGTACCTCAACGAACAATTGCAGCTACACAAGCAGAGCCTGAAAGAGGAATTAAGAATTGATATTAAGGCAACGATTGACTCATGTCTTCATGAGTTCAAAAATGATTTTGTAACGAGCAATACCTCGGCTCGCTACATATATGCATGAACATGCAGGTATTTGTATATATGAACGCGAGTGTATAGGCGCGCGCACCTTGGACCGTGAGTCACCATTGGCACACGGCACGACTGTCCGAACGATCAAAGGTCATCATTCCACACGGCTCGACTATCCCCGTTTTTTCCTCAGACCGAACTGTGCGCCGGCGCAGCCCCACCAGAACACCAGACGCGACAGAAATATAAATAGAACACGCAACCAGTCAACGAGGAGTTCCTCGGGCACGGCGACCCGAGTAACATCGGAGAGCTATCCTCGGTGTGGCTCCTCTGGCCGTCCTGCACTCCCAGTAGGCGACCGGATAACTTCCGTCACCCCTTGATCCCCTTCCCCGGAACCGACTCGATTGGTTGCCGACTGACGCTCCTACGACCACCCATCGAGGCAAGGGTACGTCGGCGTCAGGTGTCCCGGACCGACTTACCCGCGGCAACATTCCTGTCTCCTGGCCCCGCTCCCGCCAAACCCGTAACCTCCCAGCAACCAACCCGACCGACCTACCTACGAATTCGACCAGCACGATCACCCGTCGCCGGCGCCTGAATACCGTCAGGTTTCCCGTGAGACGTCCGTGTTCCCGTAGCCTCCCAGCAACCGACCGACTGACCGACCTGCGAATCCGACCGGCATGGTCACCCGCCACGGACGCCTGAATACCGCCAGGCTTCCCGTGAGGCATCCACGTTACCCGTAGTACCCCTTCAACCGACCTGACCGACCCGACCTACGAATCCGACCGCCACGACCAACCGTCGCGGACGCCCGCGTGAGACGTCCGCGGTACCCGTAGTCCCCCAGCGACCAATCTGACCAACTCGACCTACGAATCCGCCCGGCACGACCTCCAGTGAGACATTGCCCGCGTCTTCGTATGCCCCAGACCACCGATATGCGGACCGGTACGACCGACCAATCGCTATCTCTCTCTTTTGTAATTTTTCTAGGGATCGGACTAGACTCACCAGCACGCTTACTCTTCCGCTTCTTTCCCGCTCCGCTTACGTTCGCTTAAATTTGTATTATCCGCTCTCACGATGACACACACGCACAAACCTGTATACCACGAGAACACTACATTTACATTTAAGTTTGCAACCGGACGCGCGCACACGCAAATATACACGCACACACACATCGTTCTACGCAAGACCCTAGGATTAATTAGATTTGTACTCTATAGGGAGGATATATTTTGTATTATAATTCACATGTTCGTTCTATTCGTAAAGCCTGTCCCAAATCCCAGAACCCTGTCAGAGACTGAAGCGTCCGGAGGGAAACCATACAGGTAGAATAAGAAACGAAACGTTACAAGTTGCAGGATCAACAAACAACAAATCAATCAGATGACTCACTTACATCTCTAACTATATTAGAATTAAATGAAAGATCATTAGGAAAGAAAAACGTAATGATATTTGGGCTAGGGAAATTATATACCGATATAAACAATGTTGATTTAAATAAGGAAACACGTGAGCATGACTCGGCTATAAAAATTAAAGTTAATGAAATAATTTTCAAAGTATCTGGTATTAATTATGTTGATCTAAAAGTTCTAAGAATGGGAAAATATGAACAGGCACCAACCAGACCACGACCAGTGAAAATTATACTACCAACAGAGGCGGAAGCGCAAAATTCTCTAAAACAATTTGCTATTCAGAATAAAACAAACAAACTAGCGCCGAATTTATTGGGTTTACACACCAGGGCAGATCCCACGAGGTTGCAGCACCACGAATTCAAAAAGATGAAGGAACTTATGGAGGAGAAGAAGAAAAATGGGGGAGAGAAATTTGAAAATAATATGCCCACAAGGACAACTAGAATAGTGGCCATGAAACCATTCCAGAAAAAGACTACAAGGACATCACAAGAGTAATAAGTGCGCAGTTAAGCACCACCAGTTCAATTTAGGTATACTTCTATACATACGACATATGTTCTATAAAAGAATCGCGGTTAAAGTAAAATATTGGATGCAACGAATTATTCAATTATTCTCTTTTTACCACTTATATGAAAGATAGCAATAGCTCTATGGGAGGTGGGGTAATAATTTTAGTGAAAAATAAGTTTAAATCATATGAGATAAACCTAGTGACTTTGATAAGTGTGCACTGTCTAATTGATTACATAACTGTTAAAGTTATCACAACACTATATATACCACCTGGAATCAAAAATATCGATTATACTGACTTCCTTCAACTGTTTGTAGGCTCTTTATTAAATTATAAAACTCCTATATTAATTACAGGGGACTTTAATGTTAGAAACTTTATATTAACAAAAATGGATGGCATATCTGACCCTCAACTTGAGTTTTTAGATTATATGGGTAGTTCTCTAGAGCTGAAACAATATAACAATATAAAGAATAATAATGGATTATGCCTGGATCTAATATATTCAAACTTTAATTCATGTCAAGTAATTCGTACACCTCCAATGGTGAAAGAGGATGAATATCACCTTGCTCTGAAAATTTTTGTAAATTCTTTAGAATTATAGATCAATTTGTGCCGAAATTTCTTGATGTAAATAATTTTTTAAAAAATCCACAGTGATACTCAAAGGAACCAATTACTAAAATAAAATGCAAAGAGAAAATTAGAGATCAAATTAGAATTGGAAAGAGTGCTTACTTAGAATAATTGTTTGAAACAGTAAGATCAAAAGTACAAACTTTGTTTGCAAGAGATTATACTAATTAGACTAGAAGATCGAAGGAGGCTCTAACGACTGATCCAACTAAATTTTTGAAGTACATAGGGGAATTAAAGAGAGAACAAGTTACCAGGTGACATGTACCTTTCTAAGATCGTGCAAGGACTTTAAAAATAAAGAAGCGCTCATTTTACTCTATAATTCCTTTGTTAGGTCAAAATTAGAATACGCCTCTCAATTTGGTGTCCGTTTAATCAAAATGTGATAAACGCATTGGTGAAGGTACAAAAGCGGTTCTTTAAGTTTTTAGCCTTCAGATATGATAGAATTTATCCTGAACGTGACAGCGATTATAATAAATTATGTAAAAGATTTCATGCATACAAAATTCAGGATAGACATTTAATTCTTTCATTAATGTTTATCTTCAAAATAATAAGAGGACTAATTGACTGCCCAGAGATTGTAGCTTACGTACAGTTTACAATTCGTCGTATAAACGCTAGGCCTATTGAACTACTCTACATATGTTGATCCGACGAATAATGCAATACTACAAAACTCACCAATGTTTAGATTATCTAGAGAATTAAATGTATTCTACGAAGCAGCCATTTTAGATGAGGACTTGTTTGAGATATGTTTATACACTTTTAAAAAGAAAATGAAAAACTATATATTAGGCAAGCGATCAATATGATTAGGCAACTAAAATAAGACGCAAATGTTCATTCACATACACTTATATAACCATTTAATTGGTACTTGTACTGTTGGGTTATCGCTTATTAATAAAAATCTAATCAAAAGTAAATTGGAGAAAAATGGCGATTCCCATCTGTCAATTGCTTTTTGCGCTTTTTAATCAATGGTATTAAATACGTTTCAATTCATCTGAAAGAGTCTAATTTATGTCGGAGGAGATATATCAGTAAAAAAAAATTTTCTTGTGTTTTTTTGTTGCTGATTCTCCATGTTTTACAAAAATTTTGTCACTTCAGCGTAACGCGGTAGACGAGATGAGAATTGTTCTCATAACTCGGTGAAACTTTCGCCAAAATATGTTTAA
This sequence comes from Belonocnema kinseyi, assembly GCF_010883055.1. Taxonomy (NCBI): domain Eukaryota; kingdom Metazoa; phylum Arthropoda; class Insecta; order Hymenoptera; family Cynipidae; genus Belonocnema; species Belonocnema kinseyi. Next base: position 94,177,769 of record NC_046657.1, on the reverse strand, counting down.
TTGTGAACGGTTGCAAGTCTTACCTGCAGCAAATTTTAACTTTTTCTTTTTTCTGTCTAGTTTCAAATCTATTGTTCTAGTTTATTGCTTGAATTCACTCACACTTTTCCGTTTTCCCATTGCTGCTCAGGACGCCTTTGCAGACAACAGCTTTTATTCCATCTAAGGATAAACTTTCACCAAATAGGATGTTAACTTTAACAGCGGAAAATTTTACATGCAACAAAATTTAACTTCAGTTTTTTCTGTGATAAAACGTATGCCTGGTCTGCTGCTGGTAAGCGTTTCCTCCAGCGAACTCTTAAACACCCCAAAAAGATCCATGTTTGAGGATACTTCTCACAGTGCGGGTTTGGTTGCTTAGACCTTTTTACTGAGAACCTCAACGCTCACAAAATGCTCGAAACCTACAAACGTGGTATTCTAAATTCTGCAGAGAAGATGTTTGGAGCCAGCAATGAGGATTGGATCTTTCAAGAGGACAACGACCCCAAACATTGCAATCGCCTCTGCACGTCTTGGAAAACGGAAAATGGTATCATGACCTTGGACTGGCCCTTACAATCTCCTGATGCAAATCCAATAAAAAATGTATGGATTGTCGTGAAAAGAACGAATTAAGGAGGCATGACGCTCTCGATCTTCGGATTATACCGAAAAACTAGTCGGGAGCATGCCCAGAAGGTGCCAGGCCATTATCCAGAGCAACAGCGATTATGCGGATTGTTATGCGAGTCCGCCCAGTGTCATCTGCGCACTGTTGTACCAAAAAAGGAAAAATGAAGGTTTCTTCCAAACAAAAATAACAAAATGTTTCGCTCCTGCATTTTATTTTTATGGGAAGCCTTAAAGAATGAGCGGCGCATATTATTCAGTATTAATCTAATAAAAATACTCATATTTATATTGTCTGAGATTAATGTGAATGCATAAGTAACTATTAGGAAAAACAAAACTAAGGGGATGGTGGGTAAAAAACTCATATTATGGAAAATGTGTTACATAAATTCGGTGCATACAATACACTGTTTTTATACCTGAACTGTAATACCTAATGATGAGAAATTTTACATAACGATGAGAAAACGAATCCCCCACTAGAGTCAGTTTGAAGATTTCACCTAAATGTTAAAACCTAACTTATAGCTTATAGGGTGTAGGAGCAACTTTAGCGGGAAATTGCGTTACGTAATTTTGTTATTGACAACTGTCAAAGTTGACCATTTTTTACCTCTTATAGCGAAATGCCAAAAACACAATAGTTGTTTAAAATAATTAGGAACATCACTTGAAAATTCTAGTTTCGAAATTTTTTTAAAAAGGTCTACACACAAAACACATTAAACATGGCTCCCCGTGGAATTGCCTTATCTTTGGATGTTTTGTTGTTAATGATATCGTGATCAAAAGATGTCCTTTCAAATAATCTTCAGAAATAAGCCGTTCAGCGACAAGCCATGGCCAATGATTGATTTTTGTACGTAAATTAACAAGTTTTTAGCAAACATTATATGGAACAAAAGAGCGCTGCTCTGTCTTTGTATTTTACTTGGCGTTTTTTGACAACTTCATAATTGAACTTGGTTCGTTCACTTAAAGAACTTTGTCTTCTAAAAATAGATCAATGATAAAAATGACACCGATCACTAGATCGACCCGCACCAGGTGTTGACTAGATGTTTAGGTAATTTTCGACCATCTTGTTCGGGGAAGTTTTCTACCAGGAGTTTATACAGATAACCAGGTCAACCAAAAGAATCATGATATCTTGCTATTTTCTGTAGAACTTCTGTGAATACATTTACCTCAAACAGATTATACTGATCACCAGGGCGTCCAAAAATGTTAACGCTATATCCAGGTACACTGGAACCGTGTTTATATCCGCTTTCACTTATATCCTCTCACGCCTATATCCGTACCATAGTTCTCATTGTTATCCGTTTGTCATCTACCAACCTCGTAGTTCCAAGTGGCAAGCAGGCCAATCTCGCGCAGTGCAGGAATTTCCCCTTCGTTGAGAAGCATTGATGGGATCCCGTCATGGTAGGATATAAGTAAATGTTTACGTTCTTGGACGGCGTTTTTGGACGGCGGATTTAAACGCGGTTCCAGTTTATTTTTTGTGCAACTTCTGCGGGGTGGTTTACACCCAAGAAATTATACTGGTCACCAGGTCGACCCAAAAACTCGATAACTAGGTATTTTTCGCGCTACTTCTCCAGAAAATGTTCCCACCAGGAGATCATATCGATCATTAGCTCAATAAAAAGTATCGAATCTATGTCAAGTTATCTTTCGTGTAACTTCTCGGGAAAAGTTTATATCCAGGAGATCACACCGACGACCTGGTTAAACAAAAACTTCAACTCGATACCCAGGCGTCTTTTGTGCAACTTTTCCGGGAATTTTCCCCACCAAGAGATTATACTGATCACCAGGCTGATAAAAAATATCGAAGTGATGTGTAATTATTGTTTTGTTTCTTTTTCGGGAAGGTTTACCTCGAGGAGATTCTACCGACCACCTAATTGACGAAAAAACTCATTTCGATATTCGCAAAGTACTTCGCATACATTTTTCTGTGGCATTTGGTCAATTTTCTCATTATTCGAAATTTTAAAACATTCATTTTTCATTATAAATAATTTAAAAGTATAATTTTGCCTATGATAGACGCAGTTTACTCTCGTGATTCCGCTGATATAAAAAACTTATTTTTTGAAAAAAATGACGCTTAAGGACTGCATACACCAAAATGACGAAATCTATGAAAAACTCAAAACTTACCAACAGCCGACGAGAATTCGGGTTTGAGGTTTTAAGAACACCCTTTGAAAATGTTATATACTCCGAAAGGTGTTTCGCGGTGGTGGCATGTTCGCTTATTATCTGCTTTTTTGAAAAAAATTCGGTAACTGCTAAAAAATTAGAGTAAAATAGCGTAGCAACTACGTGAATTTAGCGGAAGCTGAATAACAGCTGTTGGCGCTGATAGCTCAGCCTTAATTGACCGTACTTCCGAAAATGCACTTCTATAAAATTCGCGTCTGTTTTGGTGGGAATTTTAAATGAGAATCAAAAATGCAAATTGTGTTTTTCTTTTTTTAATTGTTTATTGACATGTCTTACATGATCTTGGAATAGGAAAAGTGTGGAAAGTGACAAAAGGATGCCGTTATAAACTTGCTGATAATAATCGATAATAATTTTTTAATTAAAAAATATATATTTATTGAATTATTTACATATCTTGTGTTGTAACGTGCAAATCACATGTGGAATCTAAAACGCCCTCCAAAAGACACACTCAAAAATAGAAGGTGCTAAATTATTTTACATGGTCCATTGCGTTTCCATTTATAATACAAAAATCACTTTTCATAGATTTTTATTTCATAATTATAAACCATTATGGCCAGATAATCCGTCTATAGTACCTTTTATTTAATTTCCCTAACTTTCGGGCACATGGACTGAAAATGCTGCATTTGCAAATATAAAAACAATTTTAAATCACAATGAGTTTTAACCGTAACACTGCAATTTGAAATTTAGTATTGTTTAACAATTAACAATGTAAATATTTTTAGCGAACGAAGAAGCTTAATGTAATTGTGTCAAAAATCAGGCCCTAATTTTTAAATATCAGCTAAGATATGCAGGTTTTGTGGTATAATTGCTGAAAAGTTTAATTTTAATACA
>NC_046657.1:94170478-94173964 GCF_010883055.1 Belonocnema kinseyi | reverse complement strand
GATAGAGGGTCCCTGTACCAAGGGTTTCTGCTGAATATGGTTACAAAAATAAATAGGCAGTCGCGGATAATTGTCCAGGAGTGGTCCCGAAGGAATTAACCCCTAAGCGGAGGTGTAAAAACCGTGCCGAAAGCTGAATGGCACCTGGGTGAAGTGTCTAGAATGGTGACTCTGGGATACCGGGCGACTTCTCAGAGTACGCAGCCTTATCCTTGCATGCGGGGCTCTACAAGGATGAACGAACCCCTTACCCTAGCTTCTCGTGGGAACAACAATGACAACACCAAACATAGTTGTAGTAAGTGCGGTTCAAAACAACAAACGCACAGGGCTCCCGACAATGGGTCGGCCAACAATGCTGACCAATCTAGAGCTGGGGGAGCCAATGAAAATGGATTCAATGCGATGGATCGGCGGGATCTCGCGACCTTTGGGTAGACGAAGCGACTGAATCACGACTTACTAGAGTGCTAGGTTGCGAGTGTGGTCCCTGAAGGGGGTTACATGACACGGCTTCATGCTCTGTGGTGCGAGAAACACCCGGAGCTATCGCACTTTTCGCAGCAGCGTCTGCGAAACCATGCTGAACTACTCCGTAAAAGGGGCTATGTAAGCGAAACGCCTACTCTACCTCAGCTAGAACAAGCCGAAAACAGAGAAACAGAGGCGACACTAAGACCAACCGCGGACAGGCGTCCGATAGAGGAAGAGCGATGCTTTATGACCCGGAGAAACATCAACATCAAGGTTTCTCTCAAGCCTGAAGATCTGACTGAAATAGATGACGAGCTTTGTGGACATTTTTCCGGAGAATCCGACCTCTGGGCTATTAATTATTGTGTCTATAATGCAGCGAGAGCGTTGGATGATGCGAACCGTAAAACAAAACCAACCGGTGATCATGAGACCAAAAGACGAATGCATCAACTTGCCATAAAGATAGGCTGGGCAGGACAGTACGCGTCCCGCATTCGGTGTGTGATTAACTACATCACATCTGGCAGGAATTTTAACCGCCAAGGTTCGAAAGTTCGCGCGCGAACTCCGGACCCGTTATCACACACTTAACAAGTCAAAGCTGCTGACCATTAGGCAGCATATTGTGGAGAGAATACGGATACTATCTGACGCTAAGAGAAGTCCAGAGCGGAGGGAGAGGTGGGTCAGAGAAAATCAACAGTTTCTCTCTGACCCATCTCGACTTTTCCAAGACCCTCCAGTTACTGTCGAACACCCACCCAAACCAGAGGAAGTCGAAGTATTTTGGAGAGTAGTCTACGAAGTTCAGCATAGACTGGACGAAGACTCATAAAATATAAATAGCTTCAAGGAGTTATGTGTTGCCCTCATAACACCTGATAAAGAATGCCCACCCATCACTACCGAGGAGGTGAAAAAAGTATTAAGAGGGATGAAGAACTATTCCGCACCGGGACCAGATTGTATCCAAACCTTCTGATGGAAGAAGTTTTCTTCAACCCATCAGGATTTGGCCCGTATTTTCACCTCATATTTGAAGTCGGAAGAGCCGATTTCAGAAATGTATGAACAACGAGGCTCAAAGAAAGGCGTAGCCGGATGTCGGGAGAACCTGCTCATCGATAGATGTGTCAGCAAAGATACCACATTCTACCAGCGTGACCTATCGATGGCCAAGATTGATTATCGGAAAGCTTTCGATTCGACCTCCCATAGACTTATCATCTGTCTTTTGGAAAGCTTAAAGGTTCATCCGCAAATAGTTGGGTGCATAGAGAGATTGATGCCGCTTTGAAAAACCAGATTTACTATCTCATTCCTCTTTTGCCATACATTATTGCCACTATCTCTAGCACTTCGCCATTCCGACGGGTACTTATGCGGCAAACCTGCAGATCGAAAGTACAAGGTCACTCATGTATTTTACATGGGCGATATTAAGATCTATGCTAAAAACAGAGAGCAACTGCATCTAGCTCTGGGGATTGTCGAACGATATACTAAGGAAATTGGAATGGAATTTGGGTTAGACAAATGCGCCAAGGTTTATTTGAAGCGAGGAAAACTTAATAGCATCTCTGAAGATCCTGAGCTCGTTGATAGAAGCACTCTCCGAAGCAGATACAAACGTCTCATCCGACAGATTTGGTCTTCCGAACTGTCGGCGAGGAACAAAGTATCTGCAACGAACATGCTTGCCGTCCCGGTACTACTCTACTCATTTGGAGTAGTTCCATGGACGAAGAACGAGCTCAGATCCCTTGACATCGGGACAAGGTTATGCACATGAGCAAAAGCATGCATCTTAAGTCTTCCGTTCCGCGACTGTACATCTCACGCTGTCAAGGGGGTCGCAGAATATTGAGTCTTGAATATCTTCACAACAGGGTTATTCTGGGTACAGCACATAGAGTTGCAAATGGAAGAGACCCTCTTCTTAAAATGGTCAGGAATCACGAAGAAGTGGGCAAGGGAGCGTTTCTGTACAAAGTAGCGGAGGAAGCTGCTGAAACACTCTGACTTGACTTCAGTATTAGGGGTGAGCAAAATGCATCAAATCTTATCTATCTCGAGAACTCGCTCCTGAAAGTCCGGATTAAGAAAGCACAAGAGAAAAACTTTCGTGGACAGCTCCTCGATAAGTGGATGCACGGTATCTTCCACAGAAATGTGAAGGATCAGTCAATGTCTTGTGAGCTAACGTTTGCTTTCCTTAAATCGCCCGGATTGAAGTCTGGTACGGAGGGTTTCATCTTTGCATACCAGACGGTGTCATTTCCACCTTAACATACCGTCGCCACATTTTGAGCCAAGACATTCCCGATGACAGCTGCAGGGCGTGCCATGCACACCCCGAGCATTTAGCTCACATACTATCTAGTTGTCCAACTCATGCGGGAACGCCCTACATTCAAAGGCCCAATGCGGAACTGAGAGTACTTTATTACCATCTCTGTCACTCCTACGGCATTAACCTTAATATCGCTCCGCTAAATGCTCCTAGGGAAATTGAGTCAATTGTCGAGAATTGGAAGTGCCGCATATACTGGAACTTTATATTCTCGACAATTGTTTCTGTTGCTCACTCGAGGCCTGACATGGTTCTTCTTGACTTCGAGAAGCGAACCATGTTCCTTATCGAATTTTCTGCACCAGCTGACAAAAACATCATAACCAAGAAGAATGAAAAGAAAGAGAGGTATCGAGTAATTATAAGGGAGTTGCAACGATTGTACCCGGAATATTCTGTTAAACTAATCGTCCTTATCATCGGCGCTCTTGGAGGTGCCAAGCTTTCACTTGCTAATTGCCTAAAAAGCATCCCTGCGTGTCAACAATATGCTGAAACACTTGCCGGAAAAATGCAGAAGGCGGTTGTCCTTGGGTCGCTCCGTGTTCTTAGATTGCACGAGGCTTTTGCTGGATCGTCGTATTGATTTCTTTACAGACTGTAACCACCTATCTCACGGTCGTGAGACGTGGTTGTGGCTGAAATTTTACCGCGAT
>NC_046657.1:94136737-94170378 GCF_010883055.1 Belonocnema kinseyi | reverse complement strand
ATATATATATATATATATATATATATATGTGTGTGTGTGTATATGTATCTGCAGATGAGAATTCATCCAACTCGTCGCGAAACACTAACAGGATGACACAGGTGGGTTATTTAAGGCACAAGCTTGATTTGAAATCCTTCTTCTTCAGCAGCTTAGTGATCAATTAGAACGTCTCTTTGCAGTTCAGTTACTACTAACAAGGTGTTTTTTAGGGAGGGGTGTCAAAACCCACCATCTTTGGGTTTTGGAGATCCTTAGCGGGAAAATTTGACTGGGTCGTAAACGAACCACCTGTGTGACAAAGGATTAAAACTTTAAAATTGAATTATTATCGAGCGTTTGTAAGTTTTGAGTGTTCCATAGATTTCGCCATTTTTGTGCACCGCGACCGGCAGTTTTTTTCCCACAATAATGAATATTTTGTCTTTAAAATTTAGGAAATGATAGCGAACATGCTAATGGACATTACCGTACACTATTTTTTGTGGGTTAATTCAAAATTTGTTTATTTCGCTAAATTTGATTAATTTGTGTCGCGATTAGGAATTAGTATCGATTTTATCAGTGTGAGATTCTCTTACAAATTACCATCCATCCATACCTTATAACTAATCTGCTCAATTCTATATCCTAACATTCCTCGCTGCGCCATGCCTCGCCTCGCACGCATGTCTCTCTTGCCTTGTTATGCCTCGCATTGTCAGCCTCTGTCTCCGCGGCTAACGCCTAATACCTTACTACTATTTACAATATTTGCAATTTAATTACACCTACTTCCTTTCCTATTTACAATCCTTCCTTCTCCATTCCTATTCCTCCTTCCTTCTCTTCTTCTCCATCGTACCCAAAACCCCCTTCACCCATGCTACTGTCGTTTTGTCCCCACTTTCAAGAAACAATACCTCCAAGCTTATCCCACTTCTTTCCAGCTCTTTATATTCCTCTAACCAGTGCTCAACTTTTGTATCCTCCTTCCTGCACAATTCACTCATTCTCTTCCCTCTAGAATGCCAGAACCTTTTATAATTCTGCATGCAACTACATCTTATTCTCGCTATAAGTTCCTGACTTCCTTGATCTCCTTTCTCATACAAATATTGCGCTTTCTTCCTTGGTATAATCCACACATAGTTCCCGTTAAGCCTTGACTCTCTTATTCCCTCCTCTCCTTCTGTCTTCTCTTTCTCCATGCCATTCTTTTGAACCAACTCATATACTTTCCTTCCAGCTTACTTCCCCCCTCTTCCAAAAATTACTCATCATATTTACACGCTCGACTCCCCGTTATAATCCCTAGACTCGTTCTTCCTGTCTCCCTGCTGACAATATAGTTCGGCGTATTCTTTGCCAACCCCAGTGTCCACTTTACATACCTCTCCTGTATCCCATTTACCTTCTCACTTACCTTCCACCCCCACACCTCCACTCCGTAAAATAAGACACTCATCACTAGAGAATCAAACAATTTCATTCTCCTTAGAAAATTATATGCAGGAAGTCCAGGTGCAAAAACTCTTTCACCTCTTGCACCGCTTTTCCCTTTCACTTCTACTCCCCTCCCTTATCTCTCCGACCTCTTTTCCTGAACACCATAACTTTCGACTTGTCCGTATTTGATTCTAACCTATTTTTGTCCAAGTTTCTTCTCAACCTTTTCATCATCTCCTTTAAAGCCTCTTCGCTCTTTGCTAGCAGAACAATGTCATCTGCATATGCGAATGACCATACCCTGACTTCTCCTACCCTAACTTCTCCTACTACTTCGGCGCTAGCTCACTTTCCATATCCGCGATTAAAATTGCAAAAAGCGTTGGGCTCAGCGAGCACCCTTGCCTCAACCCCCTATCTATCCAGAATCCCTCAGAGATTCCCTCACCTTCTCTCACCCTATCTGTCGTCTCCTCGTATACCTCCCTTGCCCTCTCGATCATGGCCCTTTTCACTCCCCTCTCTTCAATTCCCTCCCACAACCTCCCCCTATCCACCGAAGGGAACGCGCCCTTTATATCTACAAAAAACGTGTACACTTTCGCACTTTTTTTGGTTAGTTTTCTATCCAACACGTGCTGCGAGACGTGAATACTGTCAATAGTACACTTTCCCTCCCTTAAGCTCGTTTGCTTCTCCGGCAGTATTCCTTTCCTCTCAACATCCTTGCGCAGTCTATCTGCCAAAACCATCACGCATACTTGGTATGCAGTATTCATTAAATTAATTCCTCTATAATTTTCCTGCCTCTCCCTATCCCCCTTCTTATACAGTGCTACGATGAACCCCTCCCTTCATCCTCTTGGGAATCCTTCCCCCCTCCATACTTTTTTTACAGCCCCCTTCAGCTTCTGCCGTACCTCTTGCGTACCACACAGCCACGCTTCGTTCTCTATTCCGTTCAGCCCTGCTGCCTTAGATTTTTTCAACTTCTTCATCTGCTTCTCTATCTCCTTGTCATTCAGCTCCTCTCCATCTACCTCCCTCGATCTTCTAATTCCCTCACCTCTCTTGCGTGTATCTGACCCCTGAAATGAATCCTTAAAAAATTTCCTCCAATCGTCGCTCCCTATCTTCTCACTAATACCTACCCTACGTTTCCTAAACCTATTCATTATCTTCCACACATCCCCTTCTGTCTTAACAATTTTGACCTCCTCTTCCAGCTCTTTTCGCACTTTTCACGGTTCCTTTCTTCCACTTCCTGTACTTCTTTTTCACCTTTCTCTTCACCATTTTACATTCCCTATCACACAACGGCTTCACCATTCCTTTCTTCTTCCTAAATACCTACTTTTGCACACAACCTTTCACTTTCTCTTTTAGATACTCCCATATCTCGTACACAGACTCCCTTTCAAAATCTGGAAAATGAAAGCGAACATGCTAACGGACGTTCCTGCACACTTTTTTGGGGGGTTAATTAAAACAAAATTATTGTGCTAAAGATGTGTGTGTATGTATATTTCGAGGTTATGTGTGTTACAATTCTCTCCCATAATTATTCTTGAGTGCTACCCACAGAATTGGTACGACAGAGAACTACATTATTGGAATGATAAAGAGCTGAAAAACGATTCTAACCTCAAAATAGTGCATGTGCATTAAATTTTAGTTCAGCACAATACATTTTTTTTTGTCTTATTATTCCCAAAAAAAGAGTCTGGGACGTCCGTTATGATATTTTGTAGCATCTCCGAACTCAGTTTTAAACAATTTTAATTTTTGTGGAAAAAAAGCCGGGGGAACTATAGCCGATTGATCACACAACGAAGTATTACGTGCCTTCAACTATGTTTTTCTGTTGTAGGGCAGTATAAATGCAAGGATTCCATTATTGAAAACAATCGCTGAATTTCATTTTTTTCTGTAAACCGATCTTTTCAGAATAAAAACGAAGTGTAGGGCTTCAATAAGTTCACATACCTCCTTAAAAAAAAAGTTTTCTTAAAACAAAGGCATAGTCCTCTTGATTGTTTTGTTTTAAACCACGTGAATATCTTTTCGGCATACACGCGGATTTTTGTTTGCTGCAGGATTAATTAAAGTTTGTTGCAATCGAATTAGGTTTGCTCTGAGTAATGGTAAACATGCTAATTGTCGCAGGGATACCCTAAGCAAAATTTACAACTACCCGATATGGCAGTAAGCAAGTGCCTAAAAAATTTCTTTGCTTCCCAGATTTTTTGCACTGAATACTTTTCTCATAATTTGTCCTTGAAACTTTTTTTGTCAATAATGTATGTGTATGCGCTTATATGGAAATTAATACCGATACTCGTTAATTTCCAAAATTTTGGAAAAGCTTGATTACTTATGCTTAAGAGAAATGCCCATTTCAATTTAGAACTACCCGACTTGGGTAGAACTGCCCTTTAGGGTATAGCCTGCATTGTCGTAGGATTTAAACTTTTAACAACTTACGGAGTTAATTTAGTGTAAACAGTTACTATTAAAATTTGTAATTTAAATAAGATATATATATATATATTAAGGTGGTTCAAAAAACACCAACTTTTAAAAAGTTCAGGTTCTCTTGGGTATTTCGGTTCCAAATCATGAGAAAATATTACTGTATAAACTTGAGCCAAATCGCAGAGTATATTTAGTGCACCCTCAACGACATTAAAGCTTTAACAGAGTATATCTCGGAAATTATAAGAGATAAATGATTTTTAATATAGGTCTTTGAATTTGTCTCAATTTCCTCTATAATCTAAGATAAATGATCAAACTTAATAATTCTAAACTATGAACAACAATAGGGAAAATACACATTATACAAGTTTTTATATTAAATTCACATCACAGTTGTATTCCTCTTGTAAATATGCACAATTTTCCATGTTTTTTATTTGCCCTGAAATCAATATTTTAAAAATTATTAATGGTTTAGATAATTCTCAATATATATTATCTGTTTGAGTTTTGTCCAATAATAAAAACATGTAAAAAACAAAATTTTTGGATTTTTTAATGTTATATTTTCAGTTGTTTTTCATAGCATACCTCTCATGAGGCTTCTTAGGTTAGACATCCTCACTTTCTCCATCTAATTTCAATTGCTTTGAAATTGTTTTTTTTTTCTTGTATCTGAGAACCGTTGTCGGTGATCCTCGAAGATTTGAAAAATTAGTTGCTTCTCTTTTTCACTCTTTATGAGGGATTTATTATGAATATTTGCAATAGCAACACCTCGTTCAGCTTAATTGATGCAATTAAATATTTTATTGTCTCTCTTACTTCATGAAAAGATTTTAAAGTTTACCATTTTTCAACATCTGCTTTCCAAAATAAAGTGTCTAATCGTAAAATGTGAAATAAAAAATAAGATGAAGACCCAATAAAGGACTCAAGTGACTTCTGAGCAGTGTTATTTTTTCCTTCGTACATAATGGATCGAGTGTGTTTCTAATCTTCGGAGTATTCTTTTAAACGATAAACCATGAAACGCTTCCTTCCATTCGAAACTAATTTAGAAAAGAAGCAGAGAGGAATTAGTTCTTGGCTTAGATACCACAAATGTCGATGAATTGCAGTAAGAGCTGCTTTAGACATTTTTCCTGCTGCAGAAGTTTTGTTCGATCTTCAGTATAATTTTAAAATAAGCGAATGAACTGAAGATCGTTCATCAGAGCATTGCATGTATTAGCGCAAGTTAACCACTGTTTCACATATACTAAAGCCGTAAATAAGCTCAATTCTAAGCAACCGTGCTTTTCACATTTCGTTCGTTTAAATTGATTTTGAAATAAGCAAATCTTAAAATTAAAAATTAATTTTTACATCCATCGTGCATGGTGGTAAGCTCCAGGAACTCTGAATCGTACACCACGTGGAGAAGTCAATCTCTCCGAGATACACTAACTTTAGCTCTAGCAGTTCTCGGTAGTCTTCTCTAGGAAGTTTTTTGTTTTTTCAGAATTCCTGTAATAAACTCAATTACTTCACTGTTAATCTCTTTGAAGCATCTATTCAATTGCTTGTCATTACAAGCTATACATTTTTTGGATCAATTTGAGGTCAAAATTCCTGAAAGCGATGCAATAAGCCGACGTTCGGACCAAATGCAGATTTATAAGAGCCTCCCCATTCGACTTCATGCATGTGATGTCTACATGCAAGCGAGATTGGCGGTTCCAGTGATATCTCAACGTAGATTTGTTGGAAATCAAGAAAGTTGCAAAAGTTAGTTAAAATATAAGTTTTTCCTCCCCCTAACAATTATTTTTAAGAATTTTTTTTTAAATTGTTGTGATCACTTAAGGTAAAATATGCGATTTTGTACGAAAAATTTCTTCATCTTTTTAAGTGAAAAACAACGTTAATATAAAAATATTTAAGCAAAAATATCGCTGGGGGGGGGGGAGGATTTTTATATGTAGAAAAAGTTTACCGAGTTTGAAAAGAATCGGTTCAGTAGTTTTTGTAAAATCGCTGGAACAGACTTTTAAAAAGTGGTTTCGAGAAAAACTCGTTTAAAGTTTTATACATTTGAAAAAGTGAACATAAAATAAATTTTTTTAACAATTTCAGCTCCTTTTTCCCATTACACTGTGCACACTTCACGAACGTAGAAAGTGTAGTGAAAACTAATATAAATTCTATTATTTTATAGTGTTTTTTATTGTCTTCTGGCACGTTCCTATATTTTCAAGCGCAGCTGCAGTCTATAAGGAGGGTCGGCTTTAAATCTATAACTTCAAGAGTTCTGCTCCGATTGACTTACAATTTTGACACAATATTTTTAAAATATTTTACAAAAAAAAGCATTTTTTGCAAATGCTTATTACCCATTCCTCTCTTAAGGTTCTTTACAGTAGCCGAAATAATGTGCATTGCGTTTCTGCAACTACTGTTTATGCGATCCATAGTAGAAGTCTTCCTCCGTTTACTTCTTCTTGTTAAGAAGTCGCGAAAATCATCATCGCTTACCTTGGTATGTCCAACATCTGCATCAGCCTTTGAATCAGTTAAGTCACATAAAATTCCATTTAAATCACTCACTGTCTCATTTTCAACGATTTTCCTTTCTTCTTCCCTCACTTTTCTTTTAGACTTTTTCTCGCCTCCTATATTTTGCTTTTCTTCTATATTACTTAGGTCTGGATCAAGTCAGCAATCGGGAAATTTCTGTTATTGCATTGATCAAATAGAAAGAAAATATAGTTTTCGAATTTCATTAATTCAACTACATCTCCATGGGCGACATCAAAGAGTTTTCCAATATTATCTATAAATTCTAACCTTTTTTTTATTTCGCTCCTTCCATTGCGATTTTTATTTTTGCAGATATTATCGTACTCTATTAATATGGCTTTAAATTTCTGTGTGATGTTTTTTCTTCAGAAATTATAATCTCGCGTTAGACCAGAACGTGAAAAGTTTAGAAATTGTATCCTTTATAACTAAACATTGATTAATATATTTTGACTCTTTATGCCGATGTAAGTAAACTTGCATTACTTCAGCAGTAATTCGTAATTTTTCATTTTGGAATTTCTGCTTAGGTTGATCAATTAAAAAAACTTCAAACATTTTTTTTCATTCATTTTGAGTGACGTATACCGAAAGAACCTTTGTTTTTCTCAAACAGTACATTAGGAAATTTTAAACCATTCATAACTTTCAAAATGTTTATTTAAAGGCAAATTAGTAGAAGATGAAAATTGTGCAGATTTGCAAGAGGATTACCACTATGATGGCAAATTTAATATAAAAACTTTTATATTGTGTATTTTCCATATTGTTGTTCATAGTTTAGGAAATAATGAGTTTTATGAATGAACTTAGATTATAAAGGAAATCAAGACGAATTCAGAGACCTACATTTAAAATAATTTATTGCTAATAATTCCTTAGAAATGCTGTATTAAAGCTTTAACGCCTTTGAGGGAGCAATAAATATGCTCCGATTTAGCTCAAACTTATACAGTAATACTTTTTTATGATTTGGAACCGAATTATCCAAGAAAACCTGAATTTTTAAAAGTTGGTGTTGTTTGAACCACCCTAATATATATATATACATACATTTTTACAATATTATCCTTTCTATATATTCAATTGTTTTCAACTATTCACATAAAGTCTTATATCTAGTTCCTTATCTCTATTTCCTGTGATAGCGCAATTTAGGACTTATTAGCAAACGAGTGAACGAGCGAACGAAAGCGAAAGTGCAAGCGAGAGAGAAAGAGATAACAGGAGAACGCAAACGCATCTTAGTCTACTTAACTTTTACATTACCATTACTTACAATCTTTACGCTTCTAATCTAAGCGACTTCCGTTTCCTTTTTCTTTCACTTTTGTATACCTCCATTTGCCTCTTTTCACATGCATTCTTTCATTCTCTCTCATTCGCTCCTTTAGCGCCCTCCAACTCCTTCATCAACTCATCTCCTAATCCATCCTCCCATGTTTCCTCCTCCCATTAACATATTCTACACTTTCTGTTCTGTTCTTTTTCCCAATACATCCCCTCCCTTACCTAGTTTCGCAATCTAAATCTTGCTATTCTTGTCCACCTTCTTTCTCCCTATCCCTTTTCTAAATACTTTGGTACACCTCCATTTTTTATCATCTTATACCATTTATTGGATTTTAATTCCTCAATCATCCCCCATCTTTCTATTAATTGTCTTTCCCTCTCTTTTTCCAATTCTCCATAGTATACTCCAGTCCGTCTTCTATTTCTCTAGCATTAAATTACTCCCTTCTTTCTTCTTCTTATCTCGTTATTCGATCGCCCTCCCTCTCCTGTCTTCTGCCTCCATCAAACACTTTCTCGCCAACTCCCCCCCTTGCCCTCCCTCAGCTTTGCCTCAAATTTCCATGACCTGTTTCCCGCTCTAATACTCAACTTATCCCTTTGCGCTTCTTCTCTCACCATATATCCTGGTGTCCTCCAGCCTGCCCCTAGTGTCCACCTTATATACCTTTCTTGTAAATTCTCAATATCTTTCCTTTCTTTCCATCCCCATATATATCTGCTCCATAACCTAATACCGACAATATCAGCGTATCAAATAACCAGATTCTCCTTATCCAATTTTTTTTAACCTGCTTTTTCCTATTTTGCATATCTCTTTCATTGCCCCTGCTGCTTTTTTTTATCCTTTCTCTTATATGAGCTCTATGATCTCCATTCGTTTTTTAGGCCATTAGCAAGTGAAAGCTTGTCACCTCCAAGAGCGCCGATGATAAGGACGATTAGTTTAACAGAATATTCCGGGTATAATCGTTGCAACTCCTTTATAAGGTCTCAATATCTCTCTTTCTTTTCATTCTCCTTGGTTATGATGTTTTTGTCCGCTGGTGCCGAAAATTCGATAACGAACATGGTCCGCTTCTCGAAGTCAAGAAAAACCATGTCAGGTCTCGAGTGAGCAACAGAAACAATTGTCGAGAATACAAAGTTCCAGTATATGCGGCACTTCCCATTCTCGACAATTGACTAGATTTCCCTAGGAGCATTTAGAGGAGCGATATTAAGGTTAATGCCGTAAGAGTGACAGAGATGGTAATAAAGCACTCTTAGTGCCGCATTGTACCTTTGAATGTAGGTCGTTCCCGCGTGAGTTGGACAACTAGATAGTATGTGAGCTAAATGCTCGGGGTGTGCATGGCACGCCCTGCAGCTATCATCAGGAATGTCTTGGCTCAAAATGTGTCGACGGTATGTTAAGTTGGAAATTACACCGTCTTGGAATGCAGAAATGAAACCCTCCGTAACAGACTTCAATCCGGGCGATTTAAGGAAAGCAAACGTTAGCTCACAAGACATTGACTGATCCTTCACATTTCTGTGGAAGATACCGTACATCCTCTTATCGAGGAGCAGTTCACGAAAGTTTTTCTCTTGTGCTTTCTTAATTCGGGCTTTCAGGAGTGAGTACTCGATATAAATAAGATTTAATGCATTTTACTCACCCCTAATACTGAAGTCAAGTCCGAGTGTTTCAGCAGCCTCCTCCGCTGCTTTGTACAGAAACGCTCCTTTGCCCACTCCTTCGTGATTTCTGACCATTTTAAAAAGAGAGTCTCTTCCATTTGCAACTCTATGTGCTGTACCCAGAATAATCCTGTTGTGAAGACATTCAAGACTCAATATTCTGCGACCACCTTGACGGCGTGAGATGTACAGTCGCGGAACGGAAGACTTAAGATGCATGCTTTTGTTCATGTGCATAACCTTTCTTGTCCTGATATCAAGGGATCTGAGCTCGTTCTTCGTCTATGGAACTACTCCATATGAATAGAGTACTACCGGGACGGCAAGGATGTTCGTTGCAGATACTTTGTTCCTCGCCGACAGTTCGGAAGACCAAATCTGTCGGATGAGACGTTTGTATCTGCTTCGGAGAGTATCCTTTATAGATGTCACATCCTGAATGCGGCTCTGTGGCACGCCCAGGTATGTATAAGTCTCTCCAGCTCAAAGGTGTCGTATGGCGCTTCTATCAACGAGCTCAGGATCTTCAAGGATGCCATTAAGTTTTCCTCGCTTCAAATAAACCTTGGCGCATTTGTCCAACCCAAATTCCATTCCAATTTCCTTAGTATATCCTTCGACAATCCCTAGAGTTAGATGTAGTTGCTCTTTATTTTTAGCATAGATCTTAAGATCGTCCATGTAAAATACATGAGTGACCTTGTACTTTCGATCTGCAGGTTTGCCGCACAAGTACCCGTCATAATGGCGAAGTGCTAGAGATAGTGGCAATAATGTAAGGCAAAAGAGGAGTGGGCTCATGGTGTCGCCCTGAAAGACACCTCTCTGAAAGGTGATCTTCCACCAACCACTCCGTAATCAGCTCTTCCGACTTCAAATATGAGGTGAAAATACGGGCCAAATGCTGATGGGTTGAAGAAAACTTCTTCCACCAGAAGGTTTTGATACAATCTGATCCCGGTGCGGAATAGTTCTTCATCCCTCTTAATACTTTTTTCACCTCCTCGGTAGTGATGGGTGGGCATTCTTTATCAGGTCTTATGAGGGCAACACATAACTCCTTGAAGCTATTTATATTTCCTGAGTCTTCGTCCAGTCTATGCTGAACTACGTAGACTTCTCTCCAAAATACTTCGACCTACTCTGGTTTGGGTGAGTGTTCGACAGTAACCGGAGGGTAATGGAAGAGTCGAGATGGGTCAGAGAGAAACTGTTGATTTTCTCTGACCCACCTCTCCCTCCGCTCTAGACTTCTCTTAGCGTCAGATAGTATCCGTATTCTCTCCACAATATGCTGCCTGATAGTCAGCAACTTTGACTTATTAAGTGTGTGATAACGGGTTTGGAGTTCGCGCGCGAACTTTCGAACCTTGGCGGTAAAATTCCTGCCAGATGTGATGTAGTTAATCACACACTGAATGCGGGACGCGTACTGTCTTGCCCAGCCTATCTTTATGGCAAATTGATCCATTCGTCTTTTGGTCTTATGATCAACCGTTGGTTTTGTTTTACGGTTCGCATCGGCCAAAGCTCTCGCTGTATTATACACACAATAATTGATAGCCCAGAGGTCTGATTCTCCGGAAAAATGTCCATGAAGATCGTCATCCATTTCAGCCAGATCCTTAGGCTTGAGAAAAACCTTGGTGTTGATGTTTCTCTGGGTCGTAAAGCATCGCTCTTCCTCTATTGGATGCCTGCCCGCGGTTGGTCTTAGTGTCGCCTCTCTTTCTCTGTTGCCGGCTTGTTCTAGCTGTGGTAGAGTAGGCGTTCCGCTTACATAGCCCCTTTTACGGAGTAGTTCAGCATGGTTTCGCAGACGCTGCTGCGAAAAGTGCGATAGCTCCGGGTGTTTCTCGCACCACAGAGCATGAAGCCGTGTCATGTAAGCCCGTTCAGGGGCCACACTCGCATCGTAGCACTCTAGCAAGGCATGATTCAGTCGCTCCGTCCACCCAATGGTTACGAGATCCCGCCGACCCATTGCATTGAATCCATTTTCATTGGCTCCCCCAGCTCTAGATTAGTCGGGATTGTTGGCCGACCCATTGTCGGGAGCCCTGCGTGTTCTGTTGTTTTAAACCACACTTACTACAACAATATTTGTTGTTGTCATTGTTGCTCCCACGAGCAGCTAGGGAAAGGGGTTCGTCCATCCTTGTAGAGCCCCCCATGCAAGGATAAGGCTACGTACTCTGAGAGGTCGCCCGGTATCCCAGAGTCACCGTTCTAGACACCTCACATAGGTGCCATTCAGCTTTCGGCACGGTTTTCACACCTCCGCTTGGGGGGTAATTCCTTCGGGATCTGCTACTTGCATTTCACCTTTACCCTGCTTTTTGTCTCTCTAAAAATTTCTGATACTCTCTCTAATAATCCCTTTCTTATCTCTTTTTTTACCATACCTTTTTCTATTTCGCCTCGGTCTAATGAGTCAAACAACGCCTTTAAGTCCACGAACATTGCCATCATTGCCCCTCTTACCCCTCTAATCCTCTTATTTACTAGATAGTTCAAAATATATTTGTTGTTCATAACCCCCATTCCTTTTCGAAACCCTGTCTGATTTGGTGGCTCGATCTTTTTTTCTTCAACTTCTATCTTCAATCTCTCCGACAAAACAGCTACATATACTTTATACAGTGTTGGTATCAGCACGACATCCCTGTAATCTTTAAACTCCTCTCCTTTGCCTTTCTCCACTATTGGTATAAATACTCCTTTCCATAACTCTGGCCACCCCTCTCCTCTCCATACTCGATTACACATTATCCTTGCCCATTCCTCTAGTTCCTTCCCTCCATATTTCCATACTTCATTTGGAATCTCATTTATACCAGGTGCCTTTCCATCCTTCATTATTCCTAAAACCTTAACTATTTCTTCCCTTGCTATGTCCTCTTCCTCATCTCTTTCTCTACCATATTTTTCTCACTTTTCACTCTACCCCTCCTAGCAAATTCAAAAAATATTTCTAGAATTCTACCATTTCAATATCTTGGCTTACTGTTTTTTTTTTCTATTTCTTTCTCTGTTTACTACCTTTCATATCTCTTCTTCCGTCTAAGCCTTCTCCGCCTCTTCCTCAAAACTTTTACTCTCTTTCTCCTTCTGTTGATCACACAACTCAGTATACTCTTTCTTTTTTTCCTATATTCTTCCCCATTACTTTTTTCTTTTCTTCACTTTCTTAATTCCTTTCTGAACTTCTTTTTTTCTCTTCACATTCCTCATCCCGTCCACTTCTATCCCCCCTTACTAACTTAACTTTTGTTAATTTCATTTCCCTCTCCCATTTTGATATTTTTGACGTTTTCTCTAAAATGTTCTTTTCCTTCCCTTGACCAATCTCCTTTTTTCCTACACTTTTTACATTTTCTCCCCTTTTTTCATATTGTTATTTATTTTTTCTCCCTCTAATGTCACTATTAAGGAAAAATCATCAGAATCAATACAATCATCTACCTCTAGTTTCTTAATCTTCTCTCTTACCTCATCATCCACTATCACATAATCAATTACCGTTCCCCTTTCACCTCCTGAGCGTGGAAATTCTCCTTTCTCATCGCCTTATATATTTCCGTTTAAGATATATCATCTCAACTCCTCCAAGTTCTTCAACAATTGTTTTCCCTCCCCGTTTAGTACCTTATATTTGGACTTTCTTCCTCTCTCTTCTCCCCATTACCTTCCTCCTCTGTCTCCTGTTTGCATTGAAATCCCCACCTATTATCAGCCTAATCTCCTCTTTATTTTCTTCAATCATTTCTGTCATCTCCTCTGCTTTCTCCTGCATATCACCGTTCACATAAACACCCAGTACCTTCCACTTCTCTCCTACCATCTTTACCTCTTCTACTATTAATCCTTCTTTTTTCTTTCCTCTTTTTTTTATCTTTCCCTGTTAGACATTTATATATATATATGTTCCTATCGCCATTCCTGGCATTGCTCTGCCCTTTTTATTCTTCCTGTTTGCATTTTGAACTTGCCATTTGTAACCTCTTGGTAACCTTCTCCTTACTCTTCCCCATCCCTTTTCATTTAGCCACGTCTCCATCACTATGACTACATCCCATTGTGTAAAATTTCTCATAAACTCCCTATCCATTCTCTCCCATCCTGATATATTCTAGTGACATATCTTCCATTATTCCCTACTTTCGCTTTTCGTCTTTTTTCCTTCTTACTATTTATTATTTTCCTATCTCCCGTTCCTTTGTCTCCTAGTTTCCCTGCATTTCGTGCTATATGTTCCCTTTCTTCATCCCAATCTCACCATACTCCATCTATCTGTATTCTCCCAGACTTAATCTATGTTCTTCTTCCCTTTTTTCTTTCCTCTTCTGCTATTTTTCTTAACTTATACTGCATCCTCCTTTCTACCCATGTCAAATTATCGTCCATTCTCTCTGAGCTGCCATATAACGTCCTCTTCTTTGTCATCAATTCCGTCTTATGTTCCCATTTCTTTAGTCTTAGCAGTACCATTCTCTCCCCTGTTCACTCTTCCCTTCCTACACTTCTCACTTCCTCTATCTCTACCTTCGCATCAGTCTTTTGTAGTACTTCTTCCACTCCTTCCTTCAGCTCCTTCCCCATAAATCTTTTTATTCTCATCATTTATGAATGAGAAAGTATTAGAATTGTCCGAAATTTAACACCACAGTTTTTCAACGATGGCGTCTGTCTGTCTGTCCGTCCGTCCGTAAACATGATAACTCTAAAAAAATTAAAGGATCAAATCGATCCGTTACTTTTTAAAACATTGCTTTTACAACATTGATTTTTAAAACACCTACGAGATTATTATAGCAAATTTTTCAATTTGCTTGGAAAATCGAAAATTGAAATTCTGATTGCACAGAAAATAATAAAAAATACCATTTTGTGGCCAAAGTATGCAAAATTGAAAAAAAGATTAATTAAACCAAATTTGTATCTCAAAAAATATCTACAAGTTACTTAATAATCACTTCTTGATAGGACGCGTGCACAGTAGTACAAGATGATGAATTTTAAATGTAGCTGAATTTCATTTTTGTATTAAATTAAGTGAGTGACTTAATTTCAATCTGAAATGGAACTTAAGTGCATTGTCTCCTATCTCATTGTACGAGTAATATGACGATTAACTGACAGAGGTATGTTGAGTTTAGGATGATTTTCATTCGCGCGGTCTGAAATTCAATTTGTGCTGACAGAAAGGCGGGCGCGAAATGCGATGCGGCGATGCGCAAATACTTAGGCGGATTTTGGCGAATTTATAGGAGATGCCAAGAGAGCAGCTGAGAGTAGCCAAAATGGTGTCGATAGCGCTGGCTGGATAGTATCCATCAATACTGAGCTCATGGTATAGACGTTTCGTCAACGTTTCCTATTTTGATGTGTATACTCATATTTATAACGGAGTTTAATTATGAATAGAATAATCGTTCATATGGGATAAAAAAGATACATAAAAAACCTGTTATTTCAACAATCAGCTGACTTAAATTAACCTATAAGTTTCATTTCAGACGCACGCGTTAACGGAAAGTCAACAATCTTTCTGTCTTAAATTAAACTGTAAAGTACATTTTACGTACATAAAGCAGTTGACTTTCAACCAAGCGCGTTACTTAAAGTCTTTTTATAATCATCAACTGACTTTCAACCGGCCAATGATCATTTTGGTTACATCTGAAAGTCAACCGACTTTCTCTACTGAAATACAGATTCTTGTATTAATGTGTAGTAATCATGTGGTAACAACTAAAATTCAAAATTTAAAAAAAAATTCAAGATGGCTGCCCAATTTTTTTAAACAAGAAGTGATTCTTCAATTTTTGCAGAATAAAAATTCCAGTGAGTTAGAAGCAGTATTCATTTTTCTTGGGGTTTCGATGGTACTACCGGGTTCTCGTTTTATAAACAACGCTACTCTGACACAATCACAGAGAATGACGAAGGAATGAGTGACTCGAGCTTATTTGCTACTACTTTCATTCCATTAAGGTTAACCACATCAAGTGTAATTATTTTATGAAATAATGCAACTTCACAATCTGAAAGATTCTATCGCCCAATCTCTCTGAAATGGGTAAAAGAAACGACAAACATTATTTTGGGACAAAAGCAGTTGATTAAAAATCAAGTAGAGAAACTAGAGTGCTTCACTGAAAGAAATGGTTTGAGGCTAATGGCAATCCGAGTTTGTTTGAGAATTTCAAACTAAATTAAGAAGAAAATTGTGTTGTCTCAGCCGTACGAATTTGAGAATTATCTCCTACAAATAAGAAAATCGACAAGGAAAGTTTGTTTGACTGATACGATAGATGAGAAAAGTGCACGGAGAAAAAGATATCGCACAATGATATCGCAAAACCTCTATATTGCAAGAAAGCGCAATATGATAACGTACAATCGGGTCCCGGAGTTTTGTACGATATTATAATGCACTAATATCACAGACAAAAATGAAGTTAAATTTTGTTGCTGTCGTCTGCTACGGCGTCCTTAGCAGCAATGGGAAAAAGGCAGAGTATGAGTCAGTTCGAGCTATAAATCTGGACTCTAGATTTAAAACAATCACAGAGATAATTAAAAATTTGCTGCAGATAAGACCTGCAACTGTTGATGATTAAACATATTTCGCCGAGAGTTTCACTGAGGTTAGGAAAATAATTCTGAACTCGTCGACTGCGTCGCGCTGAAGTGAGCAAATTTCAGTGAAACGTATAGAATCAACGACATAAAACACAAAAAAATATGTACTTACTGATATATTTCCTCCAAAATAAATCAAATTATTGTAGACGAATTAGAACTTACTTAATACAATTTAGCAAAAGCGCAAAATGTAACTGACGAATGGAATCCCCATTTCTTACATTATAGATTGCACAATTATGCAGTATATAATGTAAAAACTTGCAATGTACGATATCACGATTTTGCGCTATTATAATGCGATAATTACGATATATAACGCAGGAATTACGATATATATTGTAATTTGTGCGATATAGTTTTCTCAGTGTGTAATATAACCCATATGATTAAAATATCCAAATATTATAATGCAGGTATAGGCATTCTATGCCTCGGTTTCATCGCCGTATTGAATGTATACTTTTATCAACTATCTATTTGAAAGAACATTGCGTTTACGTGTTGTATTGGGCATCCGGCTGTTTGCTTGATTTAGCCATACCAATCGATGTATTTTACTGTGCACGCGATTGATCAGCCGGTGAGGTGCGCGTCAACTCGGCATCAGCCGCCGCCTTCAGGCTTGTGATTTTTGTTAGTTATCTGTGGCTTACCCGTAATTATCGATGACTTCGTAGGAAATAACTTCCCAGATTGGAATCTGGCTAAATTTATACCACAGTTTTATGGTAAGTATTCATTATTATGTGTCAGAAATATCGTTTATTGAAAGCAATTATCAAATGTAACCTCACGTGTATAGTAAGTTCGAAGCATGAAAACGCGTAAACAAACTCTTTATATCATTATATTCGTACTATTTTCTGGCAAATGAGATCAGTGAAGAGGTTTTTGAATACCACACTCCAAGACTTGTACAAGAATTTTTTTGAATAAAGCTGGACCTATGGCTATTTTTACAAACAAGTGTCAAAAATGAAAATCATCCTTGTTGATAAAGAAAATGACATTCGCTCTTGAACCTTCTGAAATGTTCCCAAATGTAAGAATATTTCTGTACATTTAGAATCTAATTACCTTTAGTCAATATAAATGTTGACTTTACTTTTTTAAACTTCACGGGCTTTCCATTTAGTAATCATTAAATACAACTTATTCCCCTGATAGAATGAATTTGAAATCAGGCAGGTTCTTTATTTCAATTACCAAAATCTTTGAGTGACAAAATATGTTTTGTTTTTAGAGAAAATTAACCGACACGTATTTATTTTATTCAGAAGAAAAAATGTTTAATAAAATGATGATTTTATTAATTTTGACGTTTATTTAATAAAAGAAGCAAATTCTTTCTTTAAGATTAAAAAGTGTTTTATCTAATCCAGATTTTCAAATTTTCTTTTCAGATTATGGTGCTCATTTCCGTTTTCTTTCAAACTCCATCGAAAAATTAGTAAATATTTAAAAATCAAGAAAGTGGCAAAGATTTGTTTGTAAATATAAAAATTCGATTGTCACAAAAAACCAACTTGTATATTTGATCGGATTTGATGACCACTTCCTATAGCAACGAGTATTATCAGAGACCACAGAAAAAATTATCTTGTCCTTCGGCAATTTTTGTAAGTTGATGGCAAAAGAATACTTTGAACTCACCATATCTGAAAAAGTGAAATATGAGCCACTCTTTTATATTTTCGAGAGTTTAAAAAATACTGGCCTCGATCGTTCGGTTATCCTCGCTTACCAGCGAGTATTATCCGAAGGGAATTGTAAAAAATTGTATTGTACAATTCATGCGCTTCTTCCAATGTTAATCTTCAGATTTATTTCACTGTACAAGTATAATGGGTTCCTTTAATGACTTATGAGAAATACTAGTTTTCGCCTTCATGTTTATGTTATTCTATAAACAATTGCTAAATAAATTTTGCATTCAACATTTATTTTCCTTTCATTTTTGTATCTTCAGAATAATATCTGAATTTTGTGTATACAATAGTGTATACAATTGCGAATTTCTTCGAAACTATATATAATATTATTATTTAAAAATGCATAGCATTAGACTATCCGAACGGTATGCTTAGATCTCCTCAACAGGAGATGCAGCGTGTGGTCCTGCGTATGGTTGATTTGTTGGAAATTAAACTGGATGGATGCCGCTTGCGCATATATTTCTCATTGTACCTGACTATAATTGATGGTAAAGTCTCAAACGCAAATACTAATTCTATATCAGCACAGTCATGCCCTATTTGCCATTCAATATCGACACAATTCTATGATCTTGAGATTAAACTTAGAAACGAATTTTCACCAGATCCAATCGCGCTGATACATGGAATCTCTCCACTACATAATTGGATCAGGTTTTTAGAAGCGTGCGTGAACATTTCGTATACAATAAACATTAAAAAGTGGAAAGCAAGACGTGACAATGACAAGGAAGAATATGCACGTAGAAAAGCAGAAGTTCAACCAATTTGGTGGGATTAAATGGTATCGAAAGTAGACCAACCAAAACCTAATGGTGTAGTGGTACTACTAACGATGGTAACACGTCATGACGAGCATTTAAAGACCCGTAGTTTTTCGCTGAATGCTTAGGACTCAGTGTCGAACTGGTAACTAATTTCTCGAGAATATTGATTGCATTATCTTGTCACCTTCTCATTAACCCAGAAAAATTTGATGAATTATGTAATTCCACTACGAAGTTGTATGTTAAACATTACAATTGGTACTACATGTGCAACGATGCATAAAATTCTAATCCACGGGTCTTCAATGATCAGAACAAGTGTACTTCCTGTTAGAATACTTGCAGAAGAAGCATCTAAAGCTCAAAACAAGCATTACAAAAGTTTCAGAGAATGGCACAGTAGGAAATACAGTCGGATAGCTATATTACCATACATATTCCACAGATCCATGGACTCAATGACCCTTTCATATCAACCTAAAGTCCCAGCACCCTATTACAGAAGACGCAAAAATTGCCTCTTCCACCAGCAGATATTGCGTTACTCACGCTCCCAGATATCTGCAAAGAGGACTCTCACTATAATGAAGATGTAGATCATGATGAAAACGATGCTGACGACTGCAATGGTCTTCGAGTAGCTTTCGCTAACCTAGATCACTTGCAACTTTCGAACGAAGCATAATCAGTCATTTTTCATTCGGGAAAATATTTGTTCATTCTAAAAAAAAAGAAAAAGAAAAAAATGAAAAAAACATATAAAACTTTGATAAAGAATTAAAAAGAATGGGGCATCTAAAAGCCTGTAACCTCCACGTGGTAGACCCTGGTAACTACAATTATATTACATTTTGTAGGCTAATTACAGACATATCCATGCAATTATGAACGAATTTTTTCTTTTCGATTTCTATTTCCAAGATTTCTATACTTCTACTATCTTGATTACATAAATAAAGACAATGGTCTACAACTACTTCCAGACTAAACTATATATTTTCTTTCCCCTTTGTAATTGCTACACTCAAACATTGAAAACATGACGTTTCGGAATTAAAACTTTCACTGCTCGTTTAATCAAAAATCAAGTTGGAGATTCAGAAATGGATTTCCAGTTCCATAATAAGAATTTTAATAATTATTATTATTTAAACAATTTTTTAAAATATTTCAAGGTGTTTCCCTAAATTTTAAAGAATTCTGAAGATCAAAGAATATTTTCAAAAATTCCAAGGAATTTTCAATTGATTTAAATAATTTTAAGGGATTTCAAATAATTTTGAAATTTTTCAAGTACTTTTAAAATTGCAATAAATTTTTGAGCGATTGAAAAAATATCAAAGGATTTTAAAACATTTCACAGGATATTAAACATATATTAGTATGTTTAATATATGTCAATAATTTGAAATGGCCAAATAATTTCCAAGAGCTTTAAACAGTTTCAATGAATTTTAAAATATTTCAATAATTTCAATAATTTAAACTAATAATCGCTGGGGGTATTATATTGAAACTCAAAAATAAATTTTGTAGAAATTGTTTATGTAAGTTGTTGGCTTTAGGGTCAGATGAATTGAAACTAATTAAGTTGTTTCAAACGTTTCGGCACACAATGGTTTCCCTCATCAGTGAGTTTTATTATATCTTATAAGAATTTGTATTAAATTTGTGGCATAATGACGCGTTTTTTCCTCCTCAGAAGAGAAAAGCAAGAATTTAACGCCAATGTTCACTCAAATCTTTTCAGTGAACATTGACGTTATATTGTTGCTTTTCTCTTCTGAGTTACTTCTTCCGAGTCTTCTTTTGTCTCAAAATTTCAAAAAACACACGAAAATGGACATTTTAAGCCAAATAATGCACGATATGAAAAAAAGTCAGACGAAGAAAAATGTGGATTTTTGAATGCCCTGCAAGATTATCATAACAACTTTTTGAATTTTTTAAAAAAATCGAAAATTTTAAATTTTACAGCATATAAAATAATGGAAAATTCAAAATCAGTCACAAATCAGTCATTTTTGACTGATTAGTCGGTCGTCGAGTCCGCACTATTTAAATCAGTCAAAATTGACTGGCAATCAGTCATTTTTGACTGATTCAAATTTAGAGTGTACAAATTTTTTATAAATTACTTTTTGATAGGATGCATAATTTTCGCTTTAATCTTGAAAAATATCATAACAGTAGAAACAAAAATGAGCGTTTGGCGTTGATTAGATAAATACATTTATGGTAAAAAAGGTTGTTTTCTTTCCAAGCCATTAGAAAATAAATGGAGTTCCGCCAGCGGATGGCCAGTCTCCACCTAGTGGCTTATGAGCCATTAACTAGTGTCTGACTAGCCTATAACTAGCGGCTGTCCATAAGGTCTGACCAGGGGTTAGCCAAGAAAAACTTTACAATTTTGACCGGGCTCAGGCCAGACCATCTGGCCAGCTCCAAGACTGGAAACCAAACAGCTGGTCTGGGCTGGGCCAGTGCCAGAAGATTTTTCCACAAGGGTAGTCGGGCAATTCTACTACAGCTATGTTTGAAATTAAATGCCCAATACGATCAAGACCAGACTAGAGCATCCAGAATAACGGTCCTTTCTGGCCCTGAACAGGTGGTCTCTTTTTATTTTTTTATTTCTATTAGCCATATTATTGTTTCAAAATGTGCCAAAATAAAAAATATGTCAATTTATCACTGATTTATAATTAGAAACATTTTTGTAATTAATCTACTTACTTTCGCCTTCACTGTGCAAATAAGAAATAGTAAAAATAGACCAATATACTTTCAAACCCGTAGTGACTGTTGGTTCTCGTGCTTCGCGCTCGATCTTTGTGCATAGAATTTTCAAAACTAAAGGTGAAATTCAAAAAGTTGAACAATTTATCTTGATGACTTTTTTAATCAAACAAAAAATTACTAGAGTTAAAGCATTTACAAAATTCTAAAAAACACACGAAAATGATTCTTTTATGCCAAATAACGGACGATATGAAAGAAAGACAAGAAAAGAAAGTTTAATTTCTAAATGCCCTACAAGATTATTTTAGCAAAATTTTGAATTTTCTTGAAAAATCAAAATTTCTAATTTTTACAGCCAAAATTACACATAATTTCAAAGATTCTCAAATAGATAAATACATTTTTATACAAAAAATTGGAAATGAGCAAATTCAGTTTATGAAAAAACGACAAACTTGAAATAAAATGTTTAACAACATTTTTTAAAAAGAATTTGCATTTTTTTGAAACGGGACAATGCAACTAAGTCTGTTTTGATACCAATGTAAGTTATGAATTATAATAATATACATTTATGGGAATGATATAAAATTGCAGGGATAAACTCGAGTGCGGAGCACGAGATACATGATGAGAATGTATTTTTTTAAGCCGAAGGAGCTTTAAAAAAAGAGAATTCACAATCACCAAATTATTGTTGTCGATGCTTTCACCTTTATCGACCTTAAGTTGGTACAGCAACTATAAAAAAAATAGTTTTATCATATGCAATCATTTGGTGTTCGTTTGGTGGTGTTTGGTAGCCCACTTTTGACGTTTGGTGGTCAAAATTGAAAAAGTTATCGAGTTTTCAAATTTGGGGTGCTAACTTCACGCTACCAACTCACTTTTTAATATTTTTAAAATTTTCTTTCGGGAATCGTTTGGTGGTCGATTGTTGGTGTTTGGTAGTCCAGTTTTGACGTTTGGTGGTCAAAATTAAAAAAGATATGGAACTTTGAAAAAAATGACCGGCACCCCAAAATTGTACTATTTTGAATTTTGTTCGCACCAATCGCTCCAAAATTGTTTGGTGGTATTTGGTAGTCCACTTTTATCGTTTATAAAATAAAAATAATGAAATTATGGTAATTTTGATAATTTTCTAAAAAAATTACAAGTGTCATCGCGCAGATGTTTTCGCGCATAAGGCGGCGCGGCGTACTCAGTACTCGTGTACTTGACATTGGCGCGAAAGTTTTAAAACTAAAGAATGCCAGAAATACGACAGAAGATTAAAAGAAGAAAAAAACAGAAGAAGCGATTAAACGAACAGAGCTGACTATCGAGAGAATAGACCCAAATTTGAAAAAGCCACAGTCAGTGGACGGATTAAACTCTCATACAAGATCAAATTTTCCATTACTGATATATTCTAGTATTTTAATAATTTATTGAGAATACTGTACTGCAAATTATTGAAAACCAACTTCACACTTGTGAAAACTATCTGCATTGCCTATATAAAATACTACATCTTAAAATATTATTGAGTAGAAATAAGATAATTTTTTGTCAAATTGATTCTTTTTTTCTAAATTCTTGCTAATTTTTGTATTTTAATTATTTATTTGTAATCAACTAATCTTATCATTGCTGCAATTAATTTTCCACGTTGAAAAAAACAAACCCACTCGATACTACTTTGTTTTATTTATTTTGTGTCGCATGACGTAGAAAATTCTCAAATATAACTTTTCGTTATCTCTTAAAATATACAATTGCTGTTTTTAATTTAAAAAACTGTTTTTATATAGTATTCCATAAAAATAATATCACATATGTTATACTAATTCTATATCACATATTCTTTTTGTAAACTTTGGAATTAGTCAACATAGTACCTTATGTTTAAATATTTATAATAAATTATCTTAAAGAGTAAAAGTTAAAGTAAAGCCTTAAGGGTTTTGGATCTATGTTGCAACCTCAAAATTCGATTTCCTTATTTTACTCGATAAATGTTATAATTCGATATTTTTTCACTATGTAGCAATATTCATTTTTCAAATATAATTATGAATTTATGAAGTAAAACGAAGAGATTAAATTTTGAAGTTGGAACACCGATCCAACACCATTAATATCTAAAACTCCGTAAAGCGTTGATAAAGTATCAAAGTCAATTCCTTATTATATAAACTTCTAACGTAATATCTTATGTTTAAAGAATACTACAATTTTTAAAATAAATTAACAATGTTTAAATTTAGTCTAAAGCTAATCTTTGGTTTAAACGGAGTTCGGACTTAACTTCCACTACATACTTAGAACAAAAAAAGAAGATTTTTCAATTTAAAAAACTAAAGAGAAAACTAAGAAAAAAATGAAATTTAATCTCAATCTTGGATCAAATTTTTCAGTCGCCAAGTGTTAAAAAAACAGGAAGAAGTTCCGTATAAACTAAATTGCCATCCTAATTCCAAGCATTTTCATTCGAATTCACAGGCAAAAGTTGGTATTGATTTTCTACGAAAAGAAAATTCCGCGTTTGAATAGTCGAATCCTACCTCTGGACCTTGTTTCGAATTCAGAAAGAGAAATTATTGTTAATCTCCTCCACCATGATCTGAGAAGTAGAGTTCAATCCGTCCACTGACTGTGGCTTTTTCAAATTTGGGTCTATTCTCTCGATAGTGAGCTCTGGTTGTTTAATCGCTTCTTATGTTTTTTTTCTTTTTTTAATTTTCTGTCGTATTTCTGGCATTCTTTAGTTTTAAAACTTTCGCGCCAATAACAGGTACACGAGTACTGAGTACGCCGCGCCGCCTCATGCGCGGAAACATCTGCACGCTGAAACTTGCTATATTTTTAGAAAATTATAAAAATTACAATAATTTCGTTATTTTTAATTGTTGAATTATAAAAGTAGACTACCAAATACCACCAAACGATTTTGGAACGATTGGTGCGAACAAAATTTAAAAAAGTAAAATTTTGGGGTGCTGGTCATTTTTTTCAAAGTTCCATATCTTTTTCAATGTTGACCACCAAACGTCAAAAGTGGACTACCAAACACCATTAATCCACCACCAAACGATTCCCCCAATGAATTTTCAAAAATCTTAAAAATTGAGGTGCTAGCGCGCAGTTAGCACCCCAAATTGTAAAATTCGACAACTTTTTCAATTTTGACCACCAAACGTCAAAAGTGGGCTACCAAACACCATCAAACGATCACCAAATGATTGCATATGATAAAACTAGTTTTTTTCATATTTGCTGTGCCAACTTAAGGTCGATAAAGGTGAAAGCATCGACAACAGTAATTTGATGATTGTGAATTCTCTTTTTTTAAAGCTCCTTCGGCTTCAACAAATACATTCTCATCACGTATCTCGCGCTTCGCTTCTCTGAAGAAAATGTAAAAATTAATTAATTTTTTGATAATTCTGTTTTTAGTTTTAATCGTAAAAAATAGCATTAAAACATAAAAAAATTAAATTTTTTGAAACCCCACGCACGAAACGAAAAAGAAATTAAAAGACAAAAGTTGTGATAAGTATGTTCCCACGCAGCGGGGACATTTTTTTACTGTTAATGATGTTTTTCATGATTAAAGCCAAAACTACGCACCTATCAAAAAGTGGTTGAGAACAAATTTGTAGATCATTTTCAAATGCACAATTTTGGTTGTTCCTTATTTTACCGTATTTTTCACAGCTTGTGCAAAATTCTTGTAGGGAAATTCATCTTGTAGGGAATTTCAAATTTCAAAATTTGCCCAATTTTTGCATTTTTATCCAAAATGGGTGGCTAACGAACCTGACCTTTATTTTAGAACACTAAACGAGTATACCAAATTGCAATCTAATAGATTAATTTTTTCAAAAGTTATCGTGCACACAGATCGACATACAGACATACAGGCAGGCATACAGACAGACATGCAGACAGACATGCAGACAGACACATTCGTAAAAACCTCTTTTTCTGATGCAGGGAATCTCAAAACGTGGACATTTTACCAAAACTTGGGGGGGGGTCAATTTTTACACAGATCTAATTCCTTCTCTGGTGAGAATGTAAAAAACATATTATCAATTTTATAAATAATTTTTATAAAAAATGCTCAATTTTAAGGTTGAGTGCAAAAAAAATATTGATTTCACTTCAAAGAAATCTATCGTTCATTTTTAAAAACCCATATTCATTTTAAATAAGAACTTTACTAAACTAAAATTTATTTGAACCAAATAAATAAGGAGAAAAAAAATGTCTTTGAATCAAACAAACATTTGTTAGACACTACATCAAAGAAATAATTTGTTCGATTCAAACAGAATTTGTTTGATTCTAGCAAACATTCTTTTAGTGTGACTGCGGAGTAAATCGTCATTGTGTATAAAATTCAATATCTTACATGTGAACATTCTTGAATCATATTCGATATCATCGCACTTGCTAATTATTTTTAATTATATACAATAACATAAAAATACCAAAGGTTGAACTGTCCGACACTCTGAGTCGAAGAAGTTGCAATTTACAACGGTAACAAATACGTAAATCCTTATCATAGAAACCCCAGTATATTTAGAAGATTTATTTGTCTCGGTGTATTCATATGATCTCATTATTCCAAAAAGGTGTCAAACCGTTACACAATGGAGATACAGTTCACAATGATATAAATATTACATTAAAAATTACAACTAGATTCACATCTTTCTACGTATAAATGTTTGTTTTTCCATTGTGCAATGTTTTGACACACTTTTGAATCAAATAGTAACACCTTCATTTGGAATTAGCACGTGTAGGAAAATACACATCTCGACAGAAAATTGTAGAAAAATAGACTTAGTGAGTTGAAGATGTCCCTGCATTTAAATATACATAAAAGACATACAAATTTATGACTAATTATAAAAAATGAATATGAAATATGAGCATGAAAAATATTCACCATTAGAAACCAGGCTTCCACACTACCTCACTTTCCGGCGCATTAGGGACAAAAAAATAACAAATGAAAAAGAGGGTGAAAAAAGGAAAAACAACATTTTACTTAATGATTTATCCGTCTTTTTTATATTACTAGGGAACTAACATATTTCTGGGCCAATCTAGACATCCTCTTCAGGGATTATTTATAGTTAAACTGTAGAATGAAAAGCAATAGTTTTGACCAAAAAGGAAAACCCTTCTGTCGATCCCAATATTTAGTATTGTGAATTAAAAATTCTAATATTTTAAACAGGTTCTCGCAAATTATAAATGATACATCCCCATTTAAAGCAGTTACCTTAAAAATAATAATCCTAAAAATTCGATCTATTTAAAAAAAAAAGTCATGAGGCAAACTAACATTAATTTGTGATATGAAAACTCTCAAGGCACTGCTAGATTTTGAAATCATTTCACCCCACTTTTTAGAGACAGAGGGATGGGGAGAAGTATTTAACCACGACCCTGTTTTTTTATACATAGCTTTTCGTATGCCAGGATCAAGTGACTCAATTTTTAACGAACCCACCGAACTAACCCATTCATAGCGACCTTCAGATGTTACAAGAAATTTCACAGATCTAAAGAAAAAACCAAAACTGTAATACAAAAACAATCCAATCTGAAATTTGTTGCTTACACCAACATTAACGGTTAGCTAGCCCGTACAGTCATAGTACAGGCTACGAGTACATCTAGACAAGTACTGGACTAGTGCTGAAAAACCAACACTGGCAGCCAAACGTTGGACCTGTAATGGCATTAAATCTGCACTGTTAAAAAAATCTGTATGAGGTTTAATATACATGTGTTTGAAGCAAATATGCACTACCGCTACTGAAATGTAACTGAATGTATACAGGTCAGTATAGCAATGAGCGTGAAAACTCAACCTACTATAATTTCTTTAAATCTTGCCAAATTTTCTCAATTAAATTAACAATCTAGAATTCGTCGACTCAATTGTTATTTATAATGAAAGTGCAATATACGGGTAAATTTTGTTTTCTAATTTCACTCTAAATGTTCAAAATTTAAGTCGAATACAGTTAATTGTAGGTTAAGTCTATTATTTGTTTGCTTGATTCAACTTTTCGAATTGAAATCCAATTTTATTTTTGGTTAACAGGAAGATGGTATCATGTTTTATTATTTAGAATTGAAAATTACAGCTAAACTTATTTTACATTTGTGAAAAATGAAATTATATGATTTATCTTGTAAGTGATTAACATGAATGTATATGAAATTTAATATAAGCGCTCTTAATGGCGATTTCATTTGTTTGATGTATTAATTTTCATACACATGGCTATATTAAATTTAATGTTATTTTTCACAGTGTAGCACAGTACATACTGTATGATGTCTAGACACAGATTGTAATCCTTAAGCCTAAGCTTGGCTAAAATATGGCTCCCACCGGGCCCCGTACGACTTGGGCCCTGCACGCCCCCCGCAGTTCACCACCAGCGCAGTACTGGCCCAGTCCGGGTGACCAGTACAGAAAATCGGTAGTTCGTCCAGTGCTGGCTCCACGATCGGCGCAGTATTATGCAGACAGTATAAATATTTTAAAAAATTTAAATACGTTTAAAAATATGGTTCATGTCTTATAAAATACGTATAATATGGTCTAAAACACCCAAAAGCCAAACATTAAACGAAAGCCTTAAAAATGTTGTTATTAAAAAATTGGCAAAGTTCACGATCAAATTTCTCATTTTCGTCATTAAAAATGTTAAAGGTTCATAAAAATTACATTTCCTGTCATTGTCAAAAGTTGTGAATTAGTGCACAACAGGAAAAAACGAAATATTACACGATATGAATTTTAATCGATTTAAATGATTTATTTAAAAATTATTTTATTGATTTAGCTAAACAAAGCCATTAATAATTAAAGTCAAAATACTCGCAATAAATTAATTTTTTTTTAATACTTTTTTTTGTCATATCTTTTAAGTATAGCAGTAGTGGGTGTTAAATTTAACCAACATTTTACAATGCAATTTCAATTTCTGAAAGTATAAATAATATTCCGACGATATGCAGTCGTCTGGACATATGGATCAAGTAGATGCGTCCTGAAAACAATTTTATGATTTTTTATCATTTTTTAAATATAGTATAGTACCAGTATAGGTACAGGTACTGGCTGTCAGTAGCGTGACGGTATTAGTTATTACTGACGCAATAGTGCGCACATTGTGAATTTCCTATTTGGGCAGTATTGCGCCAGTACCGATTTTCAGCTTTGAACCAGCACTGGTAACCCAGTACAGAAAAGAGTTATATCCTAAGAGATATGCCAGTAACGTGCCAGTACTGATCAGTACTGGGGCATTATTGCGCCCATTGTGAATTTCGCATTGAGAATCCAATCAAAGGTAATCTAAAAAAAAGACATTAGTAAAAAAGTGTAAAAGGCAATTTCAACATACAATTTTTTCAAATAAATAAAATATTACAAGGTGCTTATTGATACACAAGAAAAATTATGATTTATGTTTTATGGATGATATCTTCCTTGGAAAACCTTTGGTTATAGGCATGCAACTTATTTTTTATAAGTATCTGAGAGATTTTTAAATATGTGTAATATGTACATCACATATGAGCAACCTAATCTTTCGAAGCTTAGTGAACGCCAGGAATAATATTTATTTTTAAATTAGATAAAAACGCTGCAGCACGTTTATCTGGGCAGGTTTAGTACTGGGCAAGTACTGATCAGGCTCCAAATGATAACGAAGGTATTCCAGGTAGAAATACACCACCGGCCCAGTACTGGCCCAATACCGCCTTCCGGAGTTCCAGTACTAGCTGTCTTTACTGGGCCAGTACTATGCCAGTACGGACTTGTAATGATTGGCGGTACTGGCATGTCGGTACTGGCGAAGTACTGGCTGCTGGTACTTGCTGCTAGTACTGGGACAGTACTTACTACTAGTAAAAAATTATTTAGTTGTTTTAAAGACCATCCATTCATCATCATACGACTGCATATCGTCCGAATATTATTTATAATTACAAAAATATCATTTTCAACCTATTTGTTTATTTTTAACACCCGCTATTTCTATCATGTAAATATATAACAAAAAAGGTATTTAAAAAATAAATAATAATTGACTGTCAGTATTTTGTCAATACATGTTAATGGCACTGCTTAGAATGAATACATATATTACGCTTTTACACATTAAGTTACAAATAATATTTCTAACGCTACACAGGGTTTCGAACCTACATCTATATACCTAAATCTATCGCCTAGCATTCGAGAATGCTAACCACTGCGCTAAACCGACAAGTTGAAACTCAAAGAAAAAGCCATCCTCATAAACTACAGTTCAGAAAAGTGAAAACAACCATTTTTCTACTCTTTTTTCTCGTTAATCTTTTTATCGTCATACGACATCAAATCTATATAAAATAAACTAACTGTTCACGGAAATGTAAATCAAATAATTTTTTAATAAATTATTTAAATTCGACTACAATTTTTCTTTGTGTAATTTTTTATTTTTTCGCGTTTTAGACCCCTTTTAATATTCTGCTAATAACATTTAATAAGCATTTAAAATTTGTATCGACGGAACTTAAAAATTTTACCACGTTGTGCAAAATTTTTTTAATAACAATTATCTTTAAACCTTCGTGTAACGTTTTGCTTTTTAGGTGCTTTAGACTATTCTACAACGATTAAGCCATAAATCCAATGTAATTTTTTTTAACATTAAACATTTTTCATGAAGGTGGAACTTAGAATGTTTTGCTTTGAAAAAATAATAGAAAAAATTTTTTTCACCTTAATTGTATAGTCAATTTCTCAACATTTCAAAACACCCTAACAACATTTATAGACGTGTTTTTTTTTAAGTCTATTTTTGTTCTACTGGCATAGTACCGCCCTGCTCGTGCAGCCAACGTTCTGCCAGTACTGGGCGAACTACTGGGTGCTTGTACTGGTGGGCAGTACTGGGCCAGTACTGCGCCGGTGGTGAACTCCGGCATACTACCGACATTTCCACCTGGGATGTACTGACTTATAGTATCGGGCCATTGAATCACGTTGGTACTGGCGTCGTACTGGTGAAACCCCTAATGATAACTAAGTTCTGTACTGGCTCACAATACTGGGCCAGTATATACTGTTGTTACTGGCGCGGTAAGGTTAAATGCCCTAATGATATTTAAATTCTGTACTGATCTGCAGTAGTAGGCCAATACAGTAGTAATACGTATCAGTACTGGGCCAGTAGTATACCAGTATCACGCCAACTGTTGGTGGAGCTCCTGTGTCGGTATTTCATCGGTGGTGACGATCAGTACTGGTCCAGTTGTAAACCAGTATGGCGCCAACCGTTGGCGGAATTCTTGCGTCAGTATCCTACCAGTAATGACAGTCAGTACTGAGCCAGTCGTAAACCAGTACTATGCCGATAGTTGGCACAGTACTAACAGCCAGTACTGGTACAGCCGGTCGTGAACTATGGCTAATATCCGACTTTGCCCCCTGGGTGACGAAAGATAAAATTTACCCGAGGAAAGATGAAATTTATCCGACGTTAGATAAAATTCATCTGACAAAAGATAAAATGTATCTGACGCAAATATTTATTTGACATATGGCATATACATATGTCAAACGGCTGCGCCTAGGTTTATCCAAAAAAATTCCTCTAAAAATTCGAAAATCCTCGCGGTATTCATTTTTTAAATCGTCTGACATTATTTTTAATTATTTTGACCAAAAAATTACTCACCTAAACTTACAGAATACATTTTGTTCAAAATTTTGTAAAAAAAAAAACCTGAAAAAGTTAAATTATGTAAATTATGAATATTGAGGAAAATAGTTCGTAGTTTACAAAAATATTTTTATTAACAAAACTAAATGTTGGGATCGGCAAAATATCTGTTTTTAATTTCAGATATTATGATTGATCAGACCTTTTAGTTTTCCTATAAATAATCCCTGATGAGGGGTCTAAATTGGCCCCAGAGGATATTCGTTCCCTAGTAGTACAAAAAAGTCAGAGAAATGAAAAAGGTAGAGGTTGATTGACTTTTTTCTTTTTTTATCCCTTTTTTCGTTTGTTATTTTTTTATCCCCAAATATCCGAAAAGTGAGTTAGTTTGAAAGTCTGGTTTTTAATTATAAATCTTTTTGATACTCAATTTGCATAAAATTATTCATGAGAAATATATTTTTTTCTAATCTTAAATTAAATTTTGTTAAGAGATACACCAAAATAATGTTTTGTTCAATTCTGCAGGGTTTGCTTATTAATATTATAATAGTTCTTTTAATTGAGTCTAAATATTTTATCCTAAATTTTTTTAAAGAAATCTTTTCATTTAAATTTGTGTAAAAAGAATGTATTCAATATTAGCAATTTTTGAAATGTATCAATATTTGTAATTATTTCTTTTCTTATTTGGAAAATGCAATAATCTAAATAGATTGACTCAGAATAACCCACAAACATATTATGAATTCCCGAGTTCGTGTCTGTGAAGTCCACGAGACACGTTAGCTCGATAATGCATTTACCTCGCGCTACGCGCTCGATCTTTCTTCACAGACTTTTTAAAACTAAAGGTGAAAGTGTCGACAACAGTGATTTGGTGATTGTGAATTCTCTTTTGTTAAAGCTCCTTCGGCTTTAACGAACACATTCTCATCACGTATCTCGTGCTTCGCACCCGAGTTTATCCCTGAAATTTTATATTATTCCCATAAATGTATATTATTATAATTCTTAACTTGCATTGGTATTAAAACAGATGAAATTTCATTGTCTCGTTTAAAAAAATGCGCATTCTTTTTAAAAAATTTGGTTGTTCAACGTTTTATTGCAACTTTTGTCGTTTTTCCATAAACTGAATTTCCTAATTTCCAATGTTTTCTTTATGATTTAAACTTTACACCTATGGTCTCCCGGGTATAAATTGCCTCATTATGCCTAAACTAAATATTGGCTCTTACGAGGCCGCAGCCAGATTTTCTAGCTGGAAGAATCTAGGCATTCCCTCTGCTGGCCCTCGACAAGTTATTGTCGAATGCTACTGTACTTAAATTATTTATATACTCACTTTTTAGCATTATATTTTTCAATTAAACTAGATAAAAAGCTTTATTCATAAAGATATATTTCAAAAATAATTTCTAGCAATTAATTTTTTTTCTCGAGGGGATCTTGTAAAGCCCTCGACAGGTAAAACGGGCAATACAGCTGTGAGTGCGAAAAAGTACATTAATGTTCTTATACTTAATTATACTTAAATTTAAAAAAGAAAAAATTTAAAAATTACCGAGATGCAAACTTCAAATAATTTCTTTTTTCGTCCTGAAAAAATTCAAAGATTTGATGCCTTAAAAATTTGAAAAGAAATTTTCTTAAAGATCGATTTAATTTGAAATCATGTCAGTACGTTTAAAAATCATATATAAAAAATCGAGCTTCAAAAACCTTTTTTCCTAATTTCTAAAGTATCGGAAGAATCCCGTCACGCATTTATGATATCGCACTCAGCGTGGCATCGTAGCTATCGGGATAAGCGTTCGACTTACAAGCGTGCGGTGCGTGCGTTCTATTCTCGGCTTGCGGATATTTTCATAAACTGCATTTGTCTTCAGTTATTAGTAATAAGTCTTCTTTAGCCAATTTTAAAATCATTTTAGTTTCAGAATAACGTGCGGAGTATAGTTAAGAATTTTCTGTCAATAAAAATACGAGAAAGCGGAAGAGTGTTTGTCAGAGGCTACATAAACGTGTACAAACAATCTTTCGATTTAACTTTTGCAAATAAAATGTATTTTACATTTGGATTAATATATTCCTTCTTTGAATCAGAAATTTCTGGTAGTAGATTATGGCAATGTGCTAGTTAATCTTTTATACCATTGCAACCATAGCATCAGACTTCAGAATTTAAGCATGATTAATTTTTTAATAATTTAATAATATTTTCTTTGAATCAACAAAATAAGAAATAATAGCAAATGCGTTTGACCGAGCACGAAAACACCGTTTGATGCTTCAAAACAATATTTCATTGATTCGAAGGTATTTTTTTTCTCTGTGTATGAGGGACTATCTAGATTCTATAAAGACCCTGTTAATAGGCCCTCATTGGGTTGCCTACTGATGACCTCGCTAGCTGAGCGCGACGCTGTCGCTTGCGCCCTCGATAGGTTGCCACTTTAGGGCCTCGGTAGAAAATAAGAAATCTAGTCAAGGCCTCTTAAGAACCAAGTTATAATTTCTACCCGGTACTAAGCAGCCTAACCGTTTTTTAACTTCTAGCTTATGTATAT
>NC_046657.1:94131227-94136637 GCF_010883055.1 Belonocnema kinseyi | reverse complement strand
TTGAGAATATTTGAAATATTGTTAAAATGTTATATGAAAAAATGTAAATTTTGGATTTCCATTTTTTTTATGCTGTCAAAATTTATTTTTTGATTTATCAAGAAAATTCAAAAAGTTGTTATGATAACATTCTAGGGCATTTAGAAATCAAACTTTTTCTTC
Source organism: Belonocnema kinseyi (assembly GCF_010883055.1). Classification (NCBI taxonomy): domain Eukaryota; kingdom Metazoa; phylum Arthropoda; class Insecta; order Hymenoptera; family Cynipidae; genus Belonocnema; species Belonocnema kinseyi. The sequence continues at coordinate 94,136,475 of NC_046657.1, read as the reverse complement.
TCTTGACATTTTTTCATATCGTCCGTTAATTGGCTTAAAAGGTTCATTTTCGTGTTTTTTGGAATTTTGTAAATGCTATAACTCGCATAATTTTTTATTTAATGAAAAAAAGTCATTACATAAATTGTTCGACTTTTCAAATACTAAGAATAACCATGCAGAGAATTTTCGAACTTTGCAAAAATGGTCTCAAAAATATTCAAAAGGCGCTCACTTTTTACATTTTTATCCCTAATGGCTGACTAACGAACTTAACCTTTAGCTTAGGACTAAACGTGGACATTTGTCCAAAACGTGGACATTTGACAAAAACTGGGAGAAGGGGGCGGGTTGCTAAATTTTACACATATCTAATACCTTCTCTGATGAGAATGTAAACAGAAACATTTATAAAAATTTTTTTGCTCTACCTTCGGTTAAAAAATGTTATCTATTTATTTTGGCTTAGCTTGTGTCGTGTGACGAAAAGTTTAATGTTTGTATTTTTAATGTTTTTTTATAAATAAAACAAAAACTACGTGTCCTATAAAAAAGTAATGAATAACAAATTTGTAGATATTTTTTGGGTGCACAATATTTTCCTCATCATTTTTTTTCCTATCTTGCATAGTTTGACCGCAAAATGCAATTTTTTATTTTTTATTAGTTTTCGTGCGATCAGAATATGAATTTTTCGAAAAACTTAAAAAAAGTTGATGTGATAATCTTGTAGGGCTATCGGAAAGTAACATTTTTCTTTTAAAGTACTACGAACAACTGTAAACAGAATTTTCGATTCATGAAGAAATGTGTACTGAAAAATTTTCAAATGGGCTCACTTTTAGTATTTTTATCCAAAATGTCTGACTAACGAACTTGGCATTTAGCTTAGGGCACTAAAAGAGTGTACCAAAAGCCAATCTAATAGATTAATTTTTTCAAAAGTTATCGTGCTCACCGATAGACAGGCAGGCATAAAACAGGCATAATGACGGACAGATAGACATACAAATAGACACATTCGTAAAAACCTGTTTTTCGGATTCAGGGGGTCTCAAAACGCGGACCCTTTGACAAAAACTAGGGAAGTCAAGTTTTATAAAAATCTAATATCTTCTCTGATAAGAATGCCAAAATAATTTATTTGTCACGAATAATTTTTTTTATATTTCTGTTTTTAGTTGAAATCATAATTCGAGTGGAGCTCATATTTGTTTTTTAACATTTATTTAATCTTCAAACATTGTAATTATTTAAACAAATTTAACTTAAAAATTAAGACTAAGAATGTCTATCCAATGACTCTTTTCTATGTTGCTTTGTAAATTTACAAGAACTAATAATTACACAGCCACACAAAAAAAAAGTGTGCGGATCTGGTAACAAGACACACGTATTCCTACGGATTTTGAGGCGCTGAATTCAAATTCAGTATCAAAAATGACCCATCGCTACTGGGAAAATATGCTTCCAGAGCTTTACGTGTAGTTCAATAAATTTCTGTTAATTCAGATTAGGTGAGGTCAGGTTCTGTTGGGTAAAGTTATGTTAAATAAGTTGATATCAGGCAAGGGTTGATCCTTCACAGTTGTCGACATATTTTTGAAGTGAAAATTTGCATCACTGGCATTATTTTGAAATTTATTTGCCTCAGTGCCTGATTTTTCGTCATTTTTTGAGGTTATGGATGAACCATGACGTGATGGGTGATTTTTGTTACCGAATTTGAATTCAGCGGCCCAAAATCCATAGGAATACGTGTGTCTTGTTACCAGATGCGCACACTTTTTTTTGTGTGGCTGTGTTATTGGAACAATTTTTATTAAAAAATTAAGAGAGTGCCCTTTTTTCTACAAGTAAGTTTGTTTACGAAGTTAACTAACAATGTCTGCCCGATGACTATTTTCTATTTTTCCATGCAAATTTACATAAACTTTTAATTATTCAAACAATTTTAATTAAAAAACTAAAATTCACCTTTTTTCAAAGAGCCAGTTTGTTTGCGGAGTCCAACTAAGAGTGTTTATCCGATGACTCTTCTATATTATTTTGTAAATTTACAAAAACTGTTAATTATTTAAACAATTTTAATTAAAAAATTAGAAGTTTCCCCTTTTTTCTACAAGTCAATTTTTTTACGGATTCAAGCAACAATGTCTATACGATAACTCTTTTTTATGTTGCTTCGCAATTTTAGAAGATGTATTAATTTTTTAAACAATTTTAATTAAAAAATTTAAAGTGCCCTTTTTTTAAGAGTCAATGTATTTGCGGAGTCAACCAAGAATGTCTATCCGATGACTGCTTTCTATTTTGCTTTGCAAATTTACAAGAACTATTAATTATTTACAGAATTTCAATTTAAAAACTAAGAGTTAAACCGTTTTGATAAGAGTCAATTTTTTGACGGAGTCGACTATAAGAATGTCTATACAATGATTATTTTTTATGCTGTTTTTCAAATTTACAAGAACTATTAATTATCTAAACAACTTTAATTGAAAAATTAAAAGTTTGGCCTCTATCCTACGAGTCAATTTGTTTTCGAAATCAACTAAAAATGTCTATACGATGAGTCTTTTCTATGTTGCTTTGCAAATTTACAAGAATTATTAAGTATTTAAAGAATTTTAAATTAAAAATTCAGACTTTGGCCGTTTTTCTACAAAATAAATTCTTTTACAGAGTCAACTAAGAATGTTTATCGGCTGACTCTTTATTGTGTTGCTTTGCAGATTTACAAGAACTATTATTCATTTAAATGATTTCAATTTAAAAAGAAGAGTTTAACTTTTTTTTCTGCGAGTTAATTTTTTTACGAAGCCAAGTAAGAATGTCTATACAATGACTCTTTTTTATGCTGCTTTTCAAATTTACAAGAACTATTAATTATTTAAACAATTTTAATTAAAAAACTAAAAGTTTGGCCTTTATCCTACGAGTCAATTTGTTTTCGAAGTCAACTAAGAATGTCTATACGATGACTCATTTCTATATTGCTTTACAAATTTACATAAACTATTAATTATGTAAACCGTTTTAATTAAGAAACTAAAACTGACCTTTTTTCAACGTGCCAATTTATTTGCGGAGTCAACTAAGAAAATCTATCCGATGACTGTTTTCTATTTTGCTATTCAAATTTAAATAAACTATTAGTTATTCAAACAATTTTAATTAAACAAACTAAAAGTAAACTTTTTCTAAGAATTAGTGTGTTTGTTGAGTCAACTAAGAATGTATATCCGACGACTCTTTTCTATGTTGCTTTGTAAATTTATAAGAAGTATTATTTATTTAAACAATTTTAATTAAAAAATTGAAAGTGCCCTATTTTTAAGAGTCAATATGTTTTCGGACTCAACTACGAATGTCTATTTGATAACTTCTTTCTATGTTGCTTTGCAAATTTGCAACAACTATTAATTATTTTAAAAATTGCAATTGCAAAATTAAGAGTTTAACCTTTTCTCTACGAGTGAATTTGTTTACGGGGTGAACTAAAAATGTCTATCGGATGACTCTTTTCTATGCTGCGTGTTAAATTTACAAGATCTATTAATTATTTAAACAATTTTAATTAACAAATTAAGAGTTTCGCCTTTATCCTACGAGTCAATTTGTTTTCGAAATCAACTAGGAAGGACCATTCGATGAATCTTTTCAATGTTGCTTTGTCAATTTACAGCAACTATTAATTATTGAGAGAATTTCAATTGCAAAATTAAGAGTTTTGTTTTTTTACGAGTATGCTCTATTTTTTAGCATAATTAAGTAAGAATATCTTTTCAATGATTTTTTTCTTTAATGTTTTTAAAATTTACAATTATTAATTATTTAAAAAATTTGTATCAACAAATTTATAGTTTGGCTATTTTTGAAGTGAGACGCATAATTTGTTTACGGAATGAACTAAGAATGTCTTTCGATGAACATTTCCCATCATATAGTACCTTGTAAATTTATCATAATTATTATTCATTTAAACAATATTCATAAACATATTGAGAGTAAGGGTATTTTTCAATCAATAAACACAATTTGTTTACGAAGTTAACAAAGATTATTTTTGCAATGAATCTTTCCTAAGTTATTTGGTCAATTTGCAAGAATTATTAATTATTTAAAGAACTTTCATAAAAAATTCAGAATTTGGATATTTAAAAAAGGAAAGGGTCCGTTTTTTTACAAATTCAACTAAGAACATCTTTCCGATTAATTATAATAATCAAATTTTCATGATTTATTATTTAAACTACTTTCATGAGCAAATTAAGAGTTTGGGCATTTTGTGAAGAATAGGCTTAATTTGTTTACGGAATCAACAAAGAATGTATTTCCAATCACTTTTTACTACGACACTTTGCAAATTTACACTAATTATTTATTATTAAAATAAATTTCATAGACAAATTCATAACTTGACTGTTTTTATATTTTGAGTCATTTGAACATTTTAAACAAATTAGTTTTTATAAGAAAATGTATGCACTATATATTTAATAAGTACGTCGTAGATGGTCACACACCCAAGTACTAGGGGCACTCGAAATGTCCTGACATTTGGACTCTTCTCGAGTCGGGATTATTTACCATGTATTTCTATGAAAATTTGTCTGCCTCTTTGTATGCATCTTTTGAGGGTAGCCGTGAGGATCCGTGCACAAATAAAAATTATTAAAGCAAAAATGAGTATCGCGGTATCATATTAAACTTCATTTACAAATAAAATAATTGCAAGTAAATCAGCGGGTCGCGCGCGTATAAACTTCTAGTTTAGTAAATGCTATTTATACTCGTAAACTATTGTGATACGCTGAAAAAATAGCTTCAAAATGAGCCCAAGAACATTAAAAAATGTTGCTTGTTTCGGAAGTTATTGAAAATTTAGGAAAACATTGAAATTTATATACAGAATTTCGAAAACAATCAATCTTTTAAAGATAATTTTTTTTAGTTCTGGCATAATTAAAATAAAGAGAATTTATCCAGTCTTAAAGAAGAGGTGGCCTAAAACTTTTGCACGGCAGTGTAAGTCCACTAGCACTATATTTCAGCCAAGTCTGTGCAGAAATATATAAATGACGTTATATATTTAATATCACACCTTTTACTTTATTCAGAATGAGCGTGAAAATCTAAGTTTGACTAAAAAAGATTAGCGCCCCACTTTTTATTTTACATTATTTTAAAGAGTATAAAAAAGCTCATTTTGATATAGAACAAAAGTTGTTAAACATGTTTTTTTTCAAATCAATTTCAATTTTGA
>NC_046657.1:94129994-94131127 GCF_010883055.1 Belonocnema kinseyi | reverse complement strand
TGTAGGTCGTTCCCGCGTGTGTTGGACAACTAGATAGTATGTGAGCTAAATGCTCGGGGTGTGCATGGCACGCCCTGCAGCTATCATCGGGAATGTCTTGGGATATATATATATATACAAATTTAAACAAAAATATCGTTATGATAGTCTTAAAGTACATGGAAAGAGCTGTCTAAAATACTATAAGTACAATCGTGTCATCCTAAAAGAAGTTACACTAACGTCAAAGTGAAGAAACGCGTGAAAAGGTGAAAACTTCAAGCCCATGTATATTGAAAATCGGTTGATAAATGTAATTATGGTTTCATAGATTAATGTAGGTCTATTAGGACTGTATTCCAGCCATGTTTCAACCCGTTCCAAAAAAATTAATTTTAGGTGGGAACACTTGACGCATTCTGCCCCATATGTTATTGTGAATATATCTTCCCACCCCTTCCAGTTGTGAATATTATTTTTAGAAATGTATATTGTCGAATAAAATTATTGATTTCATTTTATATTTTTTTTCGATAAAAACATTCATAGTTAAATACTATAATTATTTTTTATTAAATAAAACTCTAAAAATATAAAAAAGTTTTTGTGCATAATAATATGAAAAAATGAGTTCCCGAAAATCTTGAACGATAAATTAAACTATTTGACTTGGCAGAAGTTTAAAATTATTGTTACCTTTGTTATTACGATACCTTAGATATGAGTATGTCACCGTTTATAGGTGCTTTTAAACATCCAAATGGCCAGAAACACCCCTTTGACAAGGCACAAAAATAATTTGGTCAAAACCCTACCTTTGTCCAAATTTTGGGGGGGGGGGTCGAGAAAGCACCCCTATGACTAGTAAAAAAAATGTTGGTGAAATCCCCCTGCCCATTTCCAACTTCTTGTTGAATATGATCATTACGATATATCGTGACAGACTCATATTTGATACATCATAGTAAAAAAAATAACAATAATTTTAAACTTTCACCTCGTCAAATCGCTTGATTTATCGTGCAATGAAAGATTCTAATACAGTGAAACTCTTCTATAGCGCCAATTTTGGGGCTGAAGTTGGGTGGAAACTAACTCATTATATAAATTAAATAAATCCTATATTTTTAAATTTGATTTTCTGAAATATTATA
>NC_046657.1:94116993-94129894 GCF_010883055.1 Belonocnema kinseyi | reverse complement strand
CCCCTTGACGGCGTGAGATGTACAGTCGCGGAACGGAAGACTTAAGATGCATGCTTTTGTTCATGTGCATAACCTTTCTTGTCCCGATGTCAAGAGATCTGATCTCGTTCTTCGTCCATGGAACTACTCCAAATGAATAGAGTAATACCGGGACGGCAAGCATGTTCGTTGCAGATACTTTGTTTCTCACCGAAATATATATAATATCAATTTATTATAACTTTAATATTTAATTCAATTAAAGCCAAGCACTTTTTTAATGTTCCTTAATAGACATCGTCGGAACGAATACAGTTTGTATATTAAAATTATAATTATGATTAATAATGATTGTTTATTATCGTATAATTATTGCAGTGCATTTCATTTTCCATTATTTTCGAATATATGTAATCATGCTTGTTATTTATTTAACTCTATTATGTTAAAATCATTGTTTTCTGAATTTACTTCTGTAATTTTTCTTTAAGTCAAAACCGTGATACTGTCTAGAAACTAGCTAAAATCCAGATAGTCGTCATATATACAAATTCTTAACGAACTCCTAGATAGACAAGACTCAGGCTAGGCAGCAGAAAGTTTTAAGTCGAACATGTAACAGAAGTAAAAATCGCCAGATTTGCGCCATGTGTGATAGATATAATATACAAATGATGTAAAGAATGTTGTTTTCCAAATTAGAATGCACTGGAAAAATAAGTTCTGTAAAGTTTATGGAACTAATAATTAAAGAAAAGCGGGTATGGAGGCTATTTTAGCTAAAGTTAGAAAGCTGTATGAAACTCGCTGAATAAAACGTTTCAACATTATTTAAGCTCTGAGATGATATAAAAAGTATTTGCGCGAAGGATATGAACTCTATATTAGAATTCCGCAAAATGCAAATTGGAGCAGAGACTAAATTGTTTAGACCAATTGAACCACAAAAAAATATTTTTGATATTATTATTATTATTATTATTATTATTATTATTATTATCACATTACATTGGAAATTTTATTTCATAGGTAAAGTTCAGTAAATTGTTGACTGAAACAGAGCAGTTGAATTTAGTTTCTGATTTCCTAATTTACATTAATGATATGCTACTCTTGAGTATAAATTATTGGCTATATTTAGGGGACACCGATAAATGCAAATTTTAGATTTGGTTTACAATTTTTTTAATGAATTAATTTTGCAAATTCGTCATATGCAGTTTTTCGCGGTTTTCGAGAAAATTTATTTTCGAATATTATACACAATTGAATGTTATTTTTTAATACTGCCTTTTCTTTGTAGTTATACACATGAAATAATTTGGAAAAAAAGTATCAGATTTTATACATAATTAGTGGAAATTATGAAAAAATTAATGACATTATTAGGAAATAAATTTGTTCCAAAAAAGCATGATAAACTGCAAAGGCGAAGTGCTACTGTTTCAATTATCGCCTGATGGGAACAGTTTGTCGCCAAACTGTATATGACGTGTAGCAAATATTTGAAAGTCGATTTTCTCGAAAACAACGAAAAAGCGAAACTGCTTTGGGGAATTAGTTTGTTTCTAGAAAGATAATCACTGTTCAAATCTGTTACAAAATTATAAAAAAGAACGGTGCTCAAAATGATTTACTAACCTCTGCACATTTTAAAAACAAAACCCCCCTTATAACATTGACCTTCACACTACGATCCTGATGTCAAAATTTTAAAAAACAGAATGGTGAATCAAAGATGTCGGACGATAAAGTTAAATAAATTTTTGATTTTTTTGAAAATTAGTATTAGAAGGTTTTCAAGAACGCTTCTTACGAACCTTAAGTTAAAAACTCAAAAAACAAAATAGCGGATCCAATCTGGCGGACTAGTATACTGAATAACTTTTTGAAATTATCCTAATATGGGATCCGCTATTTTTTTAAATTTTTGACATCAGGTTCGTAATCAGCGATCTTGCGAACCTAATGCTAGCAATTTTCAAAAAAATCAAAAAATTTATTTAACATACTCGTCCGCCATATTGGATCCGCCATTTTGTTCAGATTTTTTTATTTGGATTCGTAATCAGCGACCCCAAAAACTTGTGAGGAAAGAAACATGGCCCATTTTATGAACTGCTTTAACGTGTAGAGTGGCCCTCGTGACCACACATATGTATGCATTACGACGAGAATAGAATTTTTTTAAATTGTAGTTTTTGACAAGGAGGCCTTACAGGTGACTTGCCATGTATTTCATGCACAATTTAGCAACTAAAAGCGATGAAAACTTATTATACAAACCTCCAGGAACACCTTCCATTTGGAAACTGTTTAAATTAGCCTTTCAATTTGTTTTGTAATCCACTTTTCACGGAGCGTATTTAACGCTAAAACACATCTCATGCTGATATGCGATAGCTGCAACTTTCACAGATGCTCAAGGGCTTCATAGGTAAGGCGCATGCTTGCTCTTTTAGTAATAAGAGCAAAAATACCTTGTTTACGTAATACCGTATTTAAACTTATGCGAAAAAAATTTTTTGAGGGTTTTGGCCAACTTTTTGGGCGTTTCAGACCACTGTGCGCTGTACTGTTTGTTATAGTCCGCCTTGAGTCCATACTGGCGTGCCACAGGCTGACTGTCCTGTGGCTAGACTGGGATGTGACGCTCGGATCGACTAGTTTCTGGACAGATTGTCTATTTTGATAAGAAATAATTAATAATTAAATAATAGAACTATTTTTTATTACATAAAAGTCTAATATATAGATTCTGCAGTTAATTAAAAATATTTAAAAGGTTGTTGTACACGAACAAAAATTAGAAAACGAGTTTCCGCAAATCTTGTATACATAAAAGGGGTGCAAACGTTTGATGTAACTTCATATTATGTCGGTGTAACTCTGTCCCGCTCAGTCATATAACAGTTTAAAAAAACGGATTTTTCTCGGATATAAATTTCAAATCATGACATCGTAATATTTATTTCAATAAAACATGAACAAATTTTAGACATGAAAACTGCTCGATTGAAAATAATGAAGTATGTATGATTATACTTGCGATTAGGCCACAAAATAATAATTGTTTTTTATTTTAAATAATTAATACGTGAGACTTAGTTATAATTTACGCAATCTATAAATAATTAAAATAAATTAAGTAAGTCATTTATGTTAAAATTTGAATTTCTGGAATATTTTTAATATAATACGTTGCATTATACACATTATAATTATTATAAATTGGATATGAATTTACTATATCTTGACTATATGATTATATCGGAAGAAAATGTTTTTAAAAATTCTTCTTAAGAAACATTTGTTAAGAATACAGTTCGTATATTAAGATTTCAATCACTTTCAATAATTATTGTTTATTATCTGAGATATGTAATAGTGTACATTTACTAAATTTTCTAAATCTTTTATTCTAAAATTATTATTTTCTTAATTGACTTTTGTAATAAAAAAAAGTTCAAACCGTGATTCTGTCTAGAACCTAGTTAAAATTTAAATAAATCAATTTTGTAACGAACCCCTAGTTAGCGATAAGACTAGGACTAGACAGTAAATATTAAACACGGAATAATTAACCAAATTCACTAATTAATCAGTAAAAATCCTTACTGATTTGCCTTCTTTAGCTACTTTCCATTTATTTAAATTTAGAGCGCATAGAATTCAGAAAATGCCGACAAAGTACATTAGACTGCAAGAATATATTGTTTAAATAAATCAATTTTTTATAAATAATTAAAAACTACTGTCCAGAATCATCTGTCACACAAATAGTGTGTGGTTTCTGGTTCGATGATTTGAAAGATGGTCCGAATTTACTAAAATGGATGCCACGGTTTTTTTGAAAATATTTAAAGTAAATTTACTCAAAAATCCCGCCGCTTTTTTGTCTTGATTATTTTCTATATTCGTATTAGTATATGTGATTATACTTTTCCATATATGTTAAGGCCTTGGAAAGAGAAGAGAGATTTTGTTTGTCTAAAAATCGAAAATTAACATTTTTTTCCAAAACGACATAAGATACTAAAAAAGTGAAAAAAAAAACCAAATTATTTCTGTAAACAAGTTCTAGGAAAATATCTCTCGGCTGTTTTTTCTATGTAGCTTTATTTTCAACATTTTTGTGAAAATATGTATAAAATATCATATGGTCAAACTATGAAATCATGTTCTTTCTTTATGACATCGTAAAATTATATTGTTGCGACAAAAATTTTTAAAGGATTTTATACGTATTTCCACACAAATCTCGAAAGTAATGCGAGACAGGAGAAAGTATCAAAAGACGTTTTTTTATATCTGGTTTGAAGCAATAATTATATTCATAAGACTTTTTTCCTATCTTTTTCGTTTAAAAGACAAAAAAGTTCTCCCTTCTCGCAAAGGCTCTGACGCGAGGAAAATATTCTTTAAGGGGGGAATCTAGACCAAAATCAGGCGAAAAAAGCTGCGATATTTTTGAGTTAATTGATTGTTAATAATTTCAGTAAAACCAACAATTTTTCGCCAATTTAGAACTTTTTTTTAAATTTTCGAACGGCTTTCGAAACTACGCGAGAAATGCGACCAGCGTCAAAAAGAAAAAAAGAAACCAATATTAAGATTTAAAAATATCTAACCCGTAAAAAAAATGTGAAACATTTTTTTCAATCCGCTTCTTCAATTTTTAAAATTCGAATACTTATAACTTTGCCAGAAAACATATTTCAACAAATTTATGAGTCTTCACTTATGAGATGATAAAAAGTTATATAACTAAATTTTATTCTAATTTTCACGCTTTACACGGAAGATATTAACAAAAAATTTCCATCTTATTCTTATGTAGATAAATTCATAAGATAAATAAATTTAGGAGGTAGGCTGCTGTTAATACTGATAAAGAAGCATAATAACATATAGACGCTTGAATGTGGATATCTATAAACGGAAAATATCACATATTATTATTAGAATCTTTCATTGAAAACATCGAAGATCATTTTTATCCACAAGTCTATTGAAACGTTGTAAACAGTTGACAACTGTATTGATCACTAAATTGATAGAGTTGCAATAACATTTATGACTCATCACGTTTTTGTTAATTGTTTTAAGCATTTCTATCCAATGTTTAATTTTGTATATTAAAAACAGAATCTGATTAACTTTACTAACTATATAATAAATGATACCATTATCTCATTTCGGACCAAAAAGTGATGTGCAACTTTTTGGAAAAAGTATTTTTAAAGAACTTCTTTTTAGAAATTTAAGACTTAATTATTCCCAGTTATTATTGTTAAGAATCAAATACCTTAAAGAAATGGTTTGTCTTGTAATTAATTCATTTAGTATTTTAATCTAATTTTTGTTATAATACCTAATAAAATATTATGTAATTCGTTTAAACTCCCCCCCCCCCCTCATAAAAAAACAAACTCATGGCCGAAACTGCAATTTATACTATCTTATGCATGAAAAGCCAGGGTCGCACTCGATTGTTACTCCCCCTCGACCTTGCGCATCCCAGCAACTAATGAGCAACAGTTACATTATCACAACATCGGGGGGACGAAGAGGAGGAAAAAAATTCCGTTGCACATTTCGGGGTTGGGGGGCCACTTCTTCTTCCTCGACTCCTCTTCACCCCCCTATTATCATCCCGCGCTTGCGTGAACTTCATAAACTATACGAGAGCAGTACATGCGCCTTGCGCACTACAATCTCTCGGTACCCACACAAAATCTAAATCTCCATGTAGAAACCTCTTTAGCACACGATCCCTATTTCATATTACCATGTCATACTCATTATATTATATTCTTATTAGTATATTTCTATTTTACATATATATTTCTCTTTTCTAATTCATGCTTAGATATACATTTTCAAGAGCAGGGATATTTTCAACTCTCTATGTGTAATGTATTTCCCCGTGAATTCATCTCCAATTGTCTCTCGAGGTGCATATATTCTCATATTGCTAACTTGGTGTGAGTGGAATGATCAGAGAAAAAGTGCATCCCGAGGTGCATCCGTAGTGAGTTTACTGTTCTGGCTTTGCATGTACACTTATCTTCGCCAGTAAACATAAGCTAGAGTGTGTCTGTGTAGATTTTTCATAGTTTCGCGTGAATGTATTGGCGCATGAACGCTTGTCGTTGTGCATGTGCACACAAACAGAGGCGCGACCGCGTCCGCGCACTTGCAACTCTTGTCGGCGTCCCCTCCTTCCTCCTCTTTTCCCGCTCCTACCATTCTTCTCATATCGCGGCACGTTGGTCGCAGGTTGGACGCTCGCCGACGGATGGGTTGAGGGGGAGGCAGGAGGCAGGAGGCAGCCGGGAGGGATGAGAGCGGGGGCGGCAAAAGCAAAGGCGGAGAATTCAGCCAGTGCCTATCTACCTTCCGAAGTAGTGACTCTACGTCTCTCGCTATGTAATCAACGCCGAGCCCTTGTCGCACTGCAGTTACATCACTGATGTGACAATGTCGCCGCCGATCCGCGAAGATGCCTTGCGCACCCGCTCGCGACTAAACCTGGAGTCCGTTGACCCCTCTACCATATAAATCGTCTGCAAACTCGCCGGTTGAACAAAAAACGCGAGCCGGTTCCGCGATTTAGTATTTTCTTTTCAAGGGGATGATACAGGGCGGGGTGTCATGTCAATTCGGTAACATATCGCGAGGCTGGATCTCGAGCATAAAGGACGAGGTCGTGTAATTAATAAAAAAAGATCGCGCATTATTTACAGGAAAAGGAATTGTTATGAATAAGCAAGGATTAAAAAATCTGGTGTAAAGTGAGGGGTGACAATTACGGTAATTGTGCTTGTTCCGTGAGGTGTATGTTTTGGGCCAGTGCTGATGTTTTAATTGTTTTAATTGTGAGTTGGTCGGTAATAAAAATCAAGGGGTGGGTGATGTCTTAATCCTTTTGCCAACCTCTTGAGATCGATTGACTCTTTTCTGAGGTAAGGTACCAGCAAAGAAGAAATGAAATCCTAGAGCTTTCAATTTTTAAACAATTACAAGACTCGCGATTTATTTTTTGAGTTAAATCAACAGTTTCTGGAGACTTTTATTCATGAGAGGGAGATATTGCATTTGAATGGAGTGATGAGTGCAACCCCCGACCGGGGTTTTGTGCCCCACCGTCAGAGGCACCGGCACTACCGGCATGAGAGACGGTACCAGGAAGAGCCAATAGTTCAAGAGAATTCAGAAGAGAAGAGGCCCAAGGTCAATCCGATCTTCCTCTGGGCATCGCAACACGATCAGAAAATCGTGGAGGTGCGATGCGAAGACTATGATAAACGGAATCGTATAAAGCTGACTAAGACTGCGCAGGGATGGCGTTCGATACCCAGGACAGCATCCAATACCTACCCGGTTTTGCTTAATTCTGGAGTGCTGATGGAAATAGAATCGAAAGACACCTCCGAAAAAGAAAATGGGCTTAAGGAAGATGAACAACTCAGCAGGTTGGCGAATGGTGACTTGGAGGAGTTTAGCATAAAGGAAAGGGTTAATGGTGCCTGGATATCCAGTGACGTGGAGAAAGAGAGAAGAAGAGGGGATGAAATCAGAAAAAGGGATGAAGTTAGAAAAACAGAAATTAGAAAACCAGATGAGTTCGGAAAGAGAGATGGAAATATTAAAGAAGATAAACTTTCAGAGAGAAATAAGATTAGGATTAGGGATGATTACAGAAAGAGGAAGAGGGACGAAGAAGTTCTGGAGTATGTATCTCTCAGTGATGAAATTAAGGGATGGAAGTCAGGAAAGAGGAGAAACGATTACCGGAGGCAAAAAAGAAAAAGAACGATTTTGGAGGCGCAATATGAGGAAAGAAATGATGATCCGGTTGAAGTAGAGAAGGATGAACTTGAGGAAACCAGCAGAAAAAAACAAAGATGCATCGATCTTAATGCGATGGGGAAAAATCGATTGATGCAGCCTCGAGTGGTTTTGGAACAACTGCAGTTGAGGGATAATGAAGAGGGTAATGTATCAAGAAACGATGATAATCAATGTTTTGATAAGACAGCCATTGGCGAAGGTGTGGAGACCTACAATTATATTGAAGATGTTGAAGATGATGAGGAAGATGAAGAAATAGTAAGAATAGAACATGATGAAAGAGCTGAGAGCCAGGATGCAGTAGGTGAAATAGAAAAAGAAACAGCATCCAAAGAAAATGTAGTAGAAGATCAAGCAGAAGAAGAATCACAACACAAAGAAAAGGAACATGAAATGCACCACGATGATACCAGAGATAATGAAAACACTGAATGCCAGATCCAAACCTTGGAGCACTCAAGGGAGGAAGATTTTCAAGACATTCTACAAATGTTGGACTCCACTTCCTTCTCGAGTTCAAAACTGCTTTCAAGTCTGAAGTCAGTAAAACTGTTGGAGGAGTTAGAATTATCCCTCACAGGTATAGAAGATGACGTGGTTGACAAGGCAAGAGATCAAGTGGAGCTTCAGACAGCAGAACCGACGACAGGGAACGATCACTTTGAAAATAGAACAGCATATTTCGTTGCGGAGAATAACAATATTATTAGTAATAATAACCTTCTGAATAAAAATAAAACGAAAAATAGCAACCTAAATAAAAATAATAATCTTTTAAATAACATTCTCGAGGTGCATCAGGATAATCTACAATTCAAGAAGATAATTGACGAAGTAGAAACAGGAGACCTAACAGTGACACAAAATTCATCTGCTTTGAGAAAGGATGAAGATAATACCTTGAAGGATCCTGAAACAGACAGTTCTAGAATTCTGAAGGCTCTGAGGAACACTCCAGGATTATCTGTCTCAATAGCGACAAAATCGTCCAGTCCGAAGTCTCGAAAGAAGCCCTCGCCAGGTGGAAGTAGATCTCCTGACTCGCAGATGGAGTTTAGAGAGAAAATACCAGCACCAGATATTGCCGATGTAAGTCACTTCAGAGGACTCTCAATAGCGATACCTAGCTCGCAACACCGTACAAAACCTGATCTCTTGCCCATCAGACCAATTGCATCAGTAAGGAGCCGGATCGAGTCCCCTGAAAGTACAGTTTCTTTCCCAAGGCTAGAAAGACAGCCTACTGCATCACATCGTGTAAACGATGAAGATGATTGCGACTCCCAGGTAGTGGAAGATATGAGGAAGCAAAAGGAAGACTTTCTCCGTATTTCAGAACAGCTTAAACGGTTTCATGAGGAAGTGGAAGCTCCACTTCGTAAGTTGCAAAGGAACCAGAATCCTTTATTGCAGGTAGTGTCTAGTAGAAGCAATGAGGCTCAAGCTAAGAACGGAAGAGATGAATCAGGATTCAGGATCCAAGATTTAGTGGAGGATTCTAAGTCTCATAGGAGCAGTGCAGTTTCACCCCAACCGAGTGGAATACCTTGCTCCCCCACATCTAGGAGATCTTCATCAGCCTACCTCGAGAGACTTTTACCCAGTCCTCCATGTTCGGTCTCTTGTTCAGAGGATGCTAAAAATGATCTGACTCTGAAGGGAATTCTTTCTTCACCCAATAGTCTGGACTCTAGAGAATGCGAGAAAACTAGAGACCAACTAGAGTCCCTAGCGGCTCCCAGTGATAGTCAACGCCAGGAACCAAATCCGGAGGCATGGGTAGCACCTTCCCGAGAAGTGGACTATGGGATTCCAGAGCTCCGTATGCCTGAATTTCAGATGACAGATGTGCAAAGGCTACATCAAAAGCAGATTAGTGGCAAATCCCTTTTCAATGAGGCACAGAATGGCTTTATGTTAGCCCAGCAGAGAGCGATGTACTTCTCGGACAAGCAAATAAAGGGACCTAAGCTGCCCTCTAGTGTAGATCATCGGGACCATCAGGAACCTCTCATAGTTGAATCCTCAAACATACCAGAAATGCCTCTTAGTCCAGCGAGTCAGCTTAGGGAACTTCTGAAAACATCGGGACATCTGATTCCTGATCCTCTTCTTGTGCCAAGACATTGTCTCCCTGGATTGGCTGCAGCGCCTTGTATTGAGATACCTAAACTGTTGACCTCTCGGCCAGAACTGAGGCTACCAGAGGCTCTTAATAAGCCCGAACTTCTCCGTGATCCAAATCTTTTAGTAATATCTTTAGCTCACCTTCAATATGTTCTAGATCAGGGACAGGACCCGTTTGGTAAAAATAAACTAAGGCAAGTGTGTGATGCTGGGAAAAATCCGAACAATGTTAATAATGTGAATGGAAGTAGTAAAACTAAACCAAAACTTAGTTGCAAACCAATTGGTAAACTGATGCCGGCTCCTATGGATCTTTCAAGAAACCGAAAAAATAGTTCCTACCCACCCTTGCTCAGGGTTCGAAGTGGATTGCTGAAGCAAGAATCTGAAGTCAGTTCAACTGGAAGCAACCTTGAGGAACATCATCTTTGGCATCCGTTGTTTAGTAGGTAAGATTATACATATTTTAGTAATTCCTGTTTTGTTTATGCTTACGGTAAGGTAAGGACTATCGGACTATTTTATTTTTCTGATTTGCAACATTAAATTTAGACTATAAAATTTTAAATTACAAAAACGAAAATAAATTAACATTAAAGATTACCGCATTTTCTACACAACTTTCTTACCAGGCATTCCCGAGTAAAAATGCTTCGACTTGAGTTCCACTTGAATTGCCCCCAATCAAAACATGCTGAAGTCGAAATGTTCGACTTGAGCATGTCTCACTTCTGAAGACATAAATTTATCTCTCGAGTCGAATCTGTATGATTCCAACACTTGGTTGATGACGATACCGAAAATGTTGTTTGCTTTTACGTATTTCTAACAGCTTAGGAGATCCTTCTAGCAAGTTACAATTTTTATTTGTTTAAAGAAAATTTTAGAATATACTCGTTTGGACCCACAGATTCTAGAATTTTTAATTAAAAAATTTGATGTCTTGGAGACGAACTCAAGACATAACCAACTTGGTTATGTCTTGAGTTAAACCAAGTCGAAATTAGGTCGAAGCATTTTTACTTGGATTATTAGGATTTCGTTATAATAAATTGGCAAAATACAATAATCATGGACAATTTATGTCAAAAAAAGGACACACAAATTTCTCCATTTTTTCAGCTGCAAAAAGTGGTGCATGATTCTAATTTCTTTAAAAGGGCGGCTGAAAACACTTAAAATATTATAACATTAATACTTTCGACGGCCAACAAAAATCATATTCATGATATTTTTTGCCTTCGTTTCACAGGAATGCTCTGGGAAATGCTGCATTGTTCGCTCTGTTACTGCGATTTGTAGTTTAGTATAATATCTTTTATTCAAAGAGAAAGTCTAAATGAGATATTTGCCAAATCAGTTATGAATATCATGAAAAAATTAGAAAAACATTCATTTCTTTTTTTTTCATAAACTTAAATTATAATCTGTATCGTTTTTTTTTATTTTAATATTTTAATTATACATACAATATCGGTCAGATGTATGCATTTTTTAACTACTTTTCCTTACAACTATTAGTATTCTTAATAAAATCATAGATTACTTTTTTTGTTTTTGTTTAAAAGATGGCCCTGCTAGTCGTCCAGCTTTTTAGGTGAAATACCGAAAATCATCTTCTGGGTTTTAGCGTGTAAAAATTGCCCTTCGCTCGAATATTAATTTTTGCTTTTAAAATGCTTGAATGAAATTTTATAAAAAAGATTTCTTTTAAATTCCAGTGTTTAAATCCGTTTTCATATTCTGAATTTTCTACTTAATTAAATATAGTTAGAGATGAAATTGCTCAAAGCTCTGTAGGCTTTGAGATACACATTCTCAGCGTGACACTCGCGCTACGCGCTCGGTTTTTGAAAGACGCTTTCAAATTTGTTTTTAATTTCTGAATTACCTTAAAATAAATGAAAAACTACAATTCTTATTCAGACACTTTTCTCTATCTTGCGTTGTTATGCTAAAAATAGGATTTTTGTTTTCATATTATTTTTTCTCAATAAAGCAAAATATCTTAAAGTCTGCTTTTAGCTTTTTTACGTATCTCTCGTCGTCTCATGTAATATTGGAAATTTAGATTTTTTTCATATAATTTTCAATAACTAAATTTAAATCGAGGCGTTATATTGACCATTTGTTGACACGAGTATCAACTTAAAGAAAATGAAGAGTCCTAATGAAAAATTCTTTAAACAAATTTTCTACGACTTTTCAAATATATTATAATATATTATAATTGCTCTTTAGGAATTGTTTTTGTATTTTGCGTCGTTTGGTTTGAAATTTGAGTGTTGTGGTATCTTATTTCGGGTAATTTTATACTTTCTGAATCATAAATGATGAGACTGTAATAAATTATAAAAAATTTGTATCTCTTTTTTGGAGTGAACAACATTTGTCTATCAATTTGTTATTGTACTTTTGTCGTTTTTTCACAATTTTTTCATTTTTATTTCTAATCTCAGTTTTATGATTAAAACCAAAACTACTTGTCTCATCAAAAAGTAATTTATAAAAAATATGTAGTTATGTTTTAGGGTGTTTAAAAAGCAACGTTTTTTTCTCTTGATCTTTCTTTATATATCGTGCGTTGTTCGGCTTAAAATTTTGATGTTCGATTGATTTTTAAAATTTTATAATTGCTATAACTCTGATAATTTTCTTTTTATAAAAAAAGTTATTAGGATAAATTGCTTGGCTTTCTGAGTACTAAGAACAGCTGTACATAACATTTTTTAATCTTAAAAAAGAATTGTCACAAAAACTTTGAAAATGAAAGACCTTTTTGAACTTTTATTCAAAATGGTTAGTTAACAAACTCTTCTTTTTTTAATGACTTAAAAAAAGTGTGCCTAAACTCGATTTCATCTGTTCATTTTTTCGAGAGTTATCGTGTTTGGGGGATGTCCGTAAACCACGTCCCTGTTCAGAGGGGGGGGGCTGA
>NC_046657.1:94103544-94116983 GCF_010883055.1 Belonocnema kinseyi | reverse complement strand
TACATGGTTTTACGTTGATATACTTTTATTTTGTATACATTTCTCAACTCGATTTTAAAGAAGCTGAAGAAAATTGTTTGCCTGTAATAGATGATTTAAATGTATGGCTGGTCTCACCTTTTATTCGATCTGATGACTTACATAAATAAAAATTTTAAACATTGTTTTTAAAAATCAGTTTGTGTAAAAAATGTTTCGCATAAAAAACCACGTGTTTTTCTAGAATGAATTCAGTGTATCAATGCCTCGTAAAATGTACGAGTACTATTATTAGGGAGCGTTCATATATTCCGTAACGTTATTTTAAACACTTTTACCTTCCCACACCCTAACTGCAGTTACGTAATATTTTTTTTGTATTATTTTAAAAAACTTAACAGGCGTTTTGTAAATGAAAATAGATTTTCAGGATGAAGTGCGGTATAGAAATAAATTAAACAATATTTCGACGTAACGCAACAATGCTTTTTTAATATTTGTTTAGTTACACACATCTTACATTTATTTACAAGGGAAGAAGTATCAGCATTTCTTCAAAGAATTATAAAAGTTTTACCATTGTCATGAGACAATTAGGAAAGATTTTTAAATATTCAAGATATGTCAAGAAAAGAATGCAAACGATTTTTTAAAAATATATATTATTTTACAGGATTTTACAAATTATTAGAAAAACTTCAGCTTTTTTAAAAGATATTTAGGTCTTTCATAATTTCAGAAGAAATAATAAATATTCCATAAATTTTTGGAAATTCTTCCAAGGTTTAAAATATTTGAAGTCTATGCAAAGCCTCTTGAATTCCTAAAAATATTTGTAAATGAATCCAATTTTTTCTTAAAATGTTGAAAAATCATTTAAATTGTAAAAAATTTACCTCAAAATCTTCCAAAATTTCTTATGAATTTGAAGAATATTATAAAATATTTTTTACATATTTTATATTCGCCAAGAAAAAATCTAGATTAAGAAAAATATATATTTTACAGGATTTTACAAAATAATAGGAAAAGTTCGAGCCTTTTTAGAATTAAATATCTACACAATACTTCTTAAATTCCTAAAAAGATTTTTAACTGACTGGAACTTTTCTTGAAATTTAGAAAAGTTATTTAAAATCTAAACTGCTGCCAAAAATATCCCCAATTTTCCTAAAAACTTGAATAACTTTCATTTCTTCACTTGAGACATTTCAAAGTTATTCTAATTAAGGGCATGTGATACTTTAACATATGGGTTTTCAGTTTTTCACACATTTTGTTCACAAATTTTAATCTGAAAAAAAACATTAGTGTCCAGACGTTTGCGTTTTTAACGTCTGGCTTTCTTTTTGTTTAAGAACTTTCACATAAATCTGCATTTTTTTAAATCTTCTGCAGTTTAAAAATCGTTTTCATTCTTTTAAATTTTCGCAATATTTGTAGAATTTTATGGTTTAATTTATTTTTCATTTTTTAATGTTACAAACCTAAAACATTTTGCTTTAAAATCTACTCTTTCTCGAAATTAAAGGAACTATTTGATGTTTTAGAATCTTTTTTGAATTTTCTGCTGAAGCTCATTTTTCAAATTAAAAATTCTTCAGAAATTGTTTTGGGAACCTAAAGAATTTATGTCATTATCCCGAATTCTCTAAAAAGTCCTCAAATTTCTTATAAATTTTTATTGTTTTTTTTAAGGTGTTAAAACTTGTAAATATCTCATAAATTTACTAAAATTTATTCTAAAATTATTTATTTTGTCACGATGTTGCTTTAAACACTTGTAAACCCTTTTTTTTACTTTATAAAATAATATGAAAAGTTTTTGAATCTTTTTTAATGAGCTCTTAGAACTCATTAGTAAAAAATTGAAATTTTTCCATGAAACTAAACTATGTATTTTTCCTTCTCTTGACGCACTGAAAAAGAAATTTACCTAAATTTGAATTAAATCGCGAAAAATGGAAATAATTTTATTAAAATCTTCCATATTATTTTTTAATAATTTTTAAATCTTAAAAATTAACCATTATTATTTCATAATTAATTATTAACTGCTTAAAATTTTTCCATAACTGTTTAAAAAAAATTATTCTCAAAATCTTTCAAAATTATCAAGACGCTTCTATTGTTCTAATTCTTAAAATAAGTTCTTTCAATAATTTTATTTTACTTATCTCTTTAAAAATTAAAAAAACGATTACCCAGTTGTAAAAAAAGAAAACATTTTTTTCTTCTTAAAATCTCCGGAATTATAATATGGTAGCGAAAAAATGTATAATTGAATCTTTATCTATTTCGGTGTTGTGAAAAAAGCAGCCATCTAAAAATTCATTGATGTTTTGATAAATGATAACTTAAAAAGTATTAAACAATTATTTTCATTCAAACATAGGAAAAATGTTGACTCTACATTTTTTTTAATATCACATTCATTTTTGAAAATTTGTTTTATTGGTAACTTTTGATACTAATTTCAGAAAGAAATCAAACGTATTTTCATATGATTTGAAAAATCGAATGCAAAGACATATTTCAGTACATCAGAATCATTTGAAAAATTATCTAATTGAAATAATAAGATTGCAAATTTAAATTAACTTTTAATATTCAAATTATATTCAATATTGCATTATATAACCTTTAAGTCAATAATTAAATTATGTTACTTGAATTTCGGGAACTAAGTTTTAATCTTTATTTACTTTAATAATTATTTTTATTAGTAACCTTTGTCACTAATTCAAATCAACATGAAGAAAGTGTGAAGAAAATTATCAACTAATAATTAATTAAATAGCTCACAACATAAAAAGCATCAAATAATTTCACTGAAATAATAAATTTATTTGTACTCTACTTTATGTTTTACCTTTTTTTTAATGTTTTCTATACGTCTAATTTATTAGTAACCTTTGTCACTAATTCAAACCGAGATTAAGAAAGTGTGAAGAAAATTATCAGCTAATAATGAATTAAATGGTTCCCAACATAAAAAGCCTCAAATAATTTGTTTCATTGAAATAATAAATTTACTCTTACTTTATATGTATTTTAAACTTCCTTCCTGAAAATCTTAGTTATTAATAACCTTCAATAATTGTTTTTGCGAGAAACAAAGCACTTGTACATATGATTTTGACAATTTAATCCATATAATCATTTCAAAACATCATCAACATTTCGAAATACTA
Organism: Belonocnema kinseyi; assembly: GCF_010883055.1. Taxonomy (NCBI): domain Eukaryota; kingdom Metazoa; phylum Arthropoda; class Insecta; order Hymenoptera; family Cynipidae; genus Belonocnema; species Belonocnema kinseyi. Next base: position 94,113,810 of record NC_046657.1, on the reverse strand, counting down.
TATGATTCTAATAGAAATAGGTTAAATATAAATATGATTCTATTAAAAAATTCATATCTTATATCAATGAATGCAATTTTCATGTAATCAAATATCGTAAAAAAATTAATCAGCTAATAATAAGTAATTATTCTGTTCATAAATTACAAGGCGTTAAAGGATTATTTTTATAATGAATTATTCAAATAATTTTTACTTGGTGTTTCTCTAAAAATGTGTATTATTGATAAAATATTGAAATATTCCAGAAAAAAGTAAAATATATACTCGGATCATTCAGAAATCATAATTCCGATACTCATTTCACAACAAAACAAAAATTTGAATCAATAATAAAATTTAAATTTTTGTATTTCAAATATTAATAAAATGTTATTATATCAATTGTAACCGGTATTTAATAATATAATATTCACTTGAATCATCAATTTGTTAACTCAAATTAAAATTATTAAATTTAATCTTTATGTAATTTAACATTGTGAAAAGTATTAATGAACTAATAATTAATTAATCTGTTTATAACATAAAGAGAATTAAACTATAATTTTCATTTAAAAATTGAAATAATTTCCCCTCTCCCTTTTTTTAATATTCACTTTCATTTTTGAAAATTCGATCGCTTGGCAACTTTTGATACTTATCCGAGCACAAAATTAAAACATATTTATAAAAATTAAATGCAGATACTCATTTCACAACATGAGAATCATTTGAAAAATTATTTAATTAAAAGTGTGGTATTTGAAGTATTCATTCACTTTTATCGTGCACATTATATTCAATATTCATTTATATAATCTTAAGTAAATTATATATATATATATAGATATTCTTTTTAATTTCATAATTAAATAATCAGTTTAAAAAATAAGAAGCATTAAACAATTATTTTCATTTGTACACTCAAGTATTGTTTACATTATGTTCTCCTTTAAATTTGAAGCAGCATTTGTATACCTCTAATCTATTAATTACCTTATAAATTAATTGTAACAAAATTAATATATATGTAAATATAAGTTTAAAAATGAAATTCAGAATCTCATTTCACAATTATCACAATCATTCTTATTTTTTAATAGTGTATATACTCTCTACGTTATAAGTCTCTGCTTTCAGTTTATTACACCAAGCGTTTCTTTTTGTTTAAAATTCCGTTTTTATCCGAGTTTCCCTATTATCCAATTTGGGTCCGGTCCACAATAGCTCGGACAAGCGAGACTCTACTGTAATCAATGTAGGTTACTTAATTTAAAACAATTTAAATCTAAACTGGATATGATTTAACATTGTGAACAAGGTTAATCAGCTAATAATGAATTAAAGAGTTCATAACTTAAAAAGCCTCAAATAATTATATTCTTTTGCAATTATTTGTGGAAATTCGATTTGTAATGTAATCAATTAAAAATTATTCAGTCATTTCAAAGCATAAAAATCATTAAACAATTATTTTAACTGAAATATTCATATATCTTTTAACAAATTTTAAATGTTATTTATAAAAATTTCATTTTTTAATGACTTAATATTCATTTAAGGGGAAAAATTTCAGCATTTTTAGATAAATTTTTGAAAATTGAATGAAAATATTAATCTCAGAACACCAGCATAATTCCAAAAAATTACTTGATTGAAATAGAGGTACTTTAAAAATAAATTCATTTATATTATGCAAATCAAATTCAATGTTCCATTATATAACCTACAAGTAAATAATGTATTTATTTGTTACTTATGTTAATTAAATTTAAGGTAATAAATTTTAATCTTTATTCAATTTAATGTCATTTTACGAAATACGAAGCATTAAATTATAATTCTCACTAAAAACTTTAAATAATTTTTAGTTAATACAATTTTTTGAATTTCAACTTTCATTTCTAAAATTTTTCTTTATTAATAAACATTACACAATTATTTTAATGAAAACATTCAAATAATGTTTACATTATATTCTCATTCAAATTTAAAACTGGAATTCTCTACATTTAATTTATTAATAAGCTTTCTAGCTAACTTAAAAAATTAAAATATGTGTACATATAATTTAGAAAATTGAATTTAAATACTCATTTCACAATATCGGAGACACCATAAAAAATGATATAATTGTAATACAAGTATTTAAAAGAAAAAAAGAAACATCTATTACGAAAGAAATAGCCAATATTTAGTTACATAATCTGAGAGAAAATAACATATTTATGTTACTAAATATTAAACAATTTAAATCCAATCTTGATGTAATTTGATATTTTATTTTTTATTATTAAATTTTAATTTATATTATAATATTATTAAACTTAATGAATTCACAATATATCTATTCATTTAATAATCTCTTATATTATTTGACAAAATTAGATTTTAAGATAAAATTTTAAAAATTATTCTTGTAACAATGAATCAACCAATTTAAAATTTATTTAAATTATATTTAATTTTTAATTTGTAAATAATTTTAAAATATGTAATATGAGTATAAAATTAGTATAAAAATTACATGCATATATAACATAATATTAGTAACCTTTATAATTTTCTGATATAGAACTCATGAGAATATTATTATTATTATAACTAAAACGTGAAGAAAAAAATTTTTTTATGACTCAATTATGTAAAATTTAGAATTGATATAGCTCCAATAGTAAATGGTTAATAAATTTTGATTAGCTAACGTTAAAATAAAAATACGATATTATTTAATTTCAATCTAAAAATAATAATTTTTTCAACATTAAATCTTTAACATAATTAAAACATTAATATAATAAATTTATTTCATTATAATTTAGCTTATAATAACTTTACGTTTTAACCCCAATTCTTAATTATATTTTATATAATAATATTATTAAACTTCATGATTCCTCAATATATCTATTAATGTAATAATCTTTTCTTTTTAAATTAAATTTTAAGATAAATTTTAACTAATTAATTCTTTAGCAAATATAGCTCTAATATTAAATAGTTAATCAATTTTGATTAGATAAAGTTAAAATAAAAATACGATATTATTTAATTTTAATCTAAAATTAATAAGTTTTTCAACATTAAATTATCAACATAATTAAAACGTTAATATAATAAATTTATATAATTGTAATTTAGCTTATAATAACTTTACGTTTTGATAAAAAATTTAATTCTAATTCATATAATAATATTATTAAACTTGATGACTTCGCAATATATCTATTAATTTAATAATCGTTTATATTATTTAAAAGAATGAAATTTTAAGATAGACTTAAAATAAATATTACTTTAACATTAAATAAACCAACTAAAAATTTATTATTAAAAATAACAGCTGTTATTGAAAGTGAAAATAAAGACACAAATTAAAATAATTCTTGGCGATCGATAAAAGTAGAAATCTAGTTTTAAGTTCGATTAATTTTATACGTTTAAAACAGAGGTCGCCAGTCGTCATAAATTATGTGCTTAAATCCACTATGTAAGATTCAGCCTCCATGCGCTACTAATGGAGGTTACGAGTTTTCATATATAGGATTATACTTGTTTGACGATGATACCGAAAATGTTGTTTGTTTTTACGTATTTCTAACGGCTTAGGATACCATTCTAGATAGTTACAATTTAAATTTTTTAGAGCAAATTTTTAAGGGTTATACTCGTTTAGACCCACAGATTCTGATTTTTTAATTAAAAATAACTAATTTACTAATTACAAATTTTTCATTTATCAATTTTAATCTCATTTATGAGCCGAGGAAGGTTCGACCGTCTTAGCCAAGATAAGGCTTGACTTGAGACAAGTAAACGCCGTCTTACCTGTCTGGGCCATAAAAGTAAGAGGAAGGACTATGTCTCGACTCAGTTTTGAGACGCAGCCAGACATCGATGTCTTGGAGACGAACTCAAGACATAACCAAGTCGATCTAAAGTCGAAGCATTTTTACTCGGGCACCGACAAGCTTTGCAAAATAGTATAACATACCTCCTGTTATTTTTTTATAACAATATAGTGCATTTTTATAAACAATTTTATTTATTTTGAACTTGGAACATTTTTTGTTCCGTTTTTTTTAACTTAAAAATTTGTTCAAGATTCTAAAATGCGCAGGAAAAAATTGAGAATGGAGAAATGAAAACTCCAAGTGTTAGGAATTTTTCCACACAATGTCGCATAAGTGTGCTCACTGCAACGTGCGCGACGGCTTATAAAAATTCGGAATACTTGGAGTTTTTATTTTTCCATTCTCAGATTTTTCCTGCATATTTGAGAATCTTAAATAAAAATTTTAGCGTTAAAAAACGACAAAAAAATGTTCCAAGTTCAAAATAAATAAAATTGTTTATAAAAATTTACTATATTGCCATTAAAGAAAAACAACAGGAAGAACGTTATACTATTTAGCAAAGCTTGTGGGTGAATACGTATTTTCAGTACAAGAATATTTTGTTCTATTTAGAATTTCTTTGACATTGAGCGATTGAAAGCAAATGATTTTTGCCGATTGCCAAATTTTGAAAATCATATCTCGAGATTTTCGAGTATCACATTGAAATAAAAAAATACGTGTCGATTATTTTCGAACACAAAACGCGAAAAAAAATGTTTTGTGGGAATAAAATTTTGTTTGTATACCTCCCATGTTAATTAGTAAAAGTTAAGAATGAGTTTGATCTAGCTACGCATGTTGTTTGAAATTAACCAACGATATTGGTAAAATGTTTAAAGCCGTAAAATCATGTTGGAGTTTCTCAGTAGTGTACATATGCCGCGTTACCCCTCCATCAACATTTTCCCCCAAATACTCTTACGACCTGCGCAGGAGCGCAAACAATATGTGTTAATTAAGAGGAATTATTAACAGAACTATTTTTTGAACTTTTTCAATTTTTTTAAACTAGAATTAAAACTTTTTTCATTTTTCTATAGTTGTTACAATATGACATCTAAAATTCATGACGTCACGTAATAATTAAAATGATGTGAAGATTCTCGAATCGAGGTTACAGTAAGATGCGAAAAAAAATTACCTTATTCAAATATATTTTAGTTTCATTGACTGGATTTTTCAGTATTTTTCTGTTTGAACTACACATTTTTTCCGAAAGTGATATAATAAGCAGATCTATGTCATGTTGCGTCTTCGTAAATAATTTATTAAGATTTTTACTCATAGCATATCAAGGCGACTGGTTAATTAAAGCAGACGACAGATAGATTTGTTCTTCATTTCGCGTAAAATAATCAGGTTCAATATTCATTTTTAGAAACGTAGAAACTATTTCTGTAGCACCTCAGAAAATCGACCTCGAATTATTTTAAATAAAAATAACATACTACATAGTATAGAATCTTTAAATTTGAATCAGCGATATCTCATTCATTTTCACACTGAGAAAAATGGATCTTTACTCTTAATACATAGATGCCGTAGGTTAACATATTTACCATTTAACTAAAGGACAGCTTAAAGGTTAGTTTCTGTGGATATTAAATATATAGATTTTTTAAAGAAAAAACAGTACTTGTATCAACTGTTTTACTCTTTCCAAACAATTTATAGCATTATTATTAATATTTGTAAAACGAAATATATACTAAAATCAGTGAGATACCATTGTAAGTCTGTAAAAATTCTTACTGATTTGATTTATTGACACATACACTCTTTTTGAAATTTAGAGAGTATGCCCCAATCATTGAGATATCAGAACCATGAGGAGGATATGTGCCATGTTCTTTCCAGTGCAAATCTTTTTAAAATCTTTTTTTGGCAACTTCCTTTTCTGCTAGCGTATTTTTGAAAGTGAGATAACCATGATCTAAAGCCTTACTCAAGCTTTGACCTTACACGCCCGTGCAGAAATTTTGGTACGGCGCCGGTCGGGCCCTGATCGGGAAAAATGTGGGCCCGATAGAGTAATCTGTCTAGCGCCAGACCGTAAGCGAAACCGGGCCCAGCCTGGGCATCCAAAATGTGGACATGATCTGGCCCAGATATGGCCCCTTTAATTTTTTATTTCTATAATTAGTAAAATTTCAAAAGTTTTTATATTAATATTTTGTCAACTTTGCATTTTACAAAACTTCAATTTTTCAATATTCTACATTTTATATCATTATACATGGAAGCTTCTAATGTGTCCCCTAAGGGTTTACATTTTTCTTACACCTTCTCTATTCCTTTACACACCCTCCACACACTTACTTGGTGGTGGAAGGGGACCTACAGTTTAAGGTGGGTTCCGAACCACCAAGAGCAACAGCCTTAAGTACTTAGAGAAAAACCTTTTTTCTCTAGAGGTACCGGTCCCACGACTCTCCGGAGATGAACAACAACTCCCTTGCTAGGCTATTGTTCACCGCATGGGCCACCAAGACTCTTCCAGAGTGCGAGGCGGGAATCGAACCCGCAAGCCGAAGGAGTGGGTCCAAAGCCTACGCTTTAGCCCCCACGACCATCGTCCCACTTATATCATTATACATTATATCTCATTTTCAATATAATACATTACATTATCTGTTTGTATTGCTTGAATTTATCGATAAGAGTTTGCATTTTGAAAAAAAAACTATTATGCTTTGACAAACAATGTTCAAATTTAGAGCAATTACACAAACACAAATGAATTTTAAATGCACATGGGGCACGTGAAGTGGGATTTAAAAAGTGAGGTTAGGTTCGAGAAAATATAAAAAGCATTTAATTTATAATGTTACTAATCCGGAAATTCATACATTTGGTATAAGGTGATCTTTATTTTCAGATTATCAACAAGAAAATATAAAATTTTAAAAAGCTGGAAAACATTTTTTTATTCACATAAATAGTAAATGAGCTCAAAATGACGACGCTTTCTCGAATACATTGCTGGAAATCTTCAGAAGCTAAAAATGAATTGTGATCTTGATTCTAGCGAATTAAAAATTACCTTTGCCTTCATTGCGCGTATAAGAAATCTCACCAACAATTCTGTGATTCCGAACTCGCAATCTACCATTTTCTTTTGGCGTTTTAAATTATATGAAAGAAAAACAATATCACGACGATAACAGAAAACTTGACATAATCTTGTCTAACCTAACCCGACCCGACGTGGTTCTGACGCGAGCCACAACATCTGCCTACTTAGGGTCACATGTGAAAAATTCGATCGGGCCCAGATCGGTACTCGGGAATAAGTTGGCCTTCGACATGTTGGGCAGTATAAGCCTGTGACAACATTTCAACACTGAAATATTCTTTATAATAATAATAATAAGAAGAAGAAGAAGAAGAATAAGGACTTCAAAAATAAAACGTTATTCATAATTTAGTCCCGTTATCTAAAAAATTATGAAATCCTTTCGTCTTAGGTTCATTAAATGAAGAATTTTATTACTATTTTCGTAGTAAGAACTTTCTATGAAGTTTTAACTAGAAACGCATCTATTAAAATGATATTTGTTACAAACATTACTTTCAAAAAACAATCAAAGTTTGTAGAAATTTCTTACTACTAAAAATTGTACAATGTATAACTGTCCTAGTTTTTCTGTGACGATGTATGAAAATGAACAAATTATGCAACATAATTTAAAAATGTCAACAACAAAAAATAATCTTACGAAAGATAGACGCCCATATATACATTGCACTTGACACTTTTGAACTTTTTTAATAGCGATAAGGCAGTGGTGTCTACTACAGTTTCGATAGGATTTTTCATTTAATCATGAACTTTTTTTTGAAAAGATAAGTTAGAAAAAAATTGATTCCATTTCGAAAAAAAAAAACTTAAAATTGGTTTTAATCTACAAATCATTATAAATATATCAGAACTATTCAAGACAAAAAAAACGCCAACATTCTTTCTAACCCCAAAAATTAAAAAAAAAATTTTCTTTTTCGGGAAAAAGTCCAGTTTCTTGTTAAGCTTTATTTTAGAAAATATGATAGAAATGGCGTGCAAAATCCTAAGAACCAGGTTTGACAATTATGATATCTCATTTAGGGCTAAATTGAATGCCGCACAACGCCGAATATAGGGCTCCTTTTTTTAAACAGGTGAACATTAAAGACTAAATCTACTTAAATATTATTAAAATATTAAATTAATTTTTAACGCTTTTGAAGACATAAAAACTAAAGGATCTAATTAACGACTTGTTTGCTCCTAATTATCCAGACTGAATCAAATTGTATTAGTTTCTATAATAATCAGAAATGGGGTTTAATAAATTGTGTCCATCTAATTTTATAAATATTTAAAAACTTAACAAATTTGGCTGTTCGACAATTCAAATTTTGTGTTACATGAAAATCTTATCAGCCCCTTATCTGGGTCAGATTTAGACTGTCCTCATTAGAATATCTAGAAAAATCCAGATCGGGACCAAATCCGATATTAGACTTCACTACAGAATTTTTCTACAAGAAATAAACTTAGTTCCTCATGACGAAACTGACTGTAGCTTGCTCTAACAACTAAATTTCCCCTAAGAAAGAGAAATACTGTACATTTGTGTTCTCTCATATTTCACGCAAACAGAAAAATGACATTCTGTCATTTCTTTTTGTAATGCTGTTTATTTTATAAAATTTTATTAAACAGTGCTTTCTTTTGTTTGTCAACAATGGCAACCCTGAAAAATGTTTTTTTTTTCAGTGTGAAAATGGCTCCTGATTTTCGACCTAATATAAGGGGTTATTTTGACACCAAAGGAAAAATTCCTAAGGGTCATATTAAAGGAAAAAATTTTTTTCGGACCATCTCAGTTCTTCCAAATAAAATTGTTGGCCTTAGTTTCAGCTTTTATGACCGTCAGAATGACCCTTTTTGTTAGGACAGGTATGCACTCGAAGTTATAAACCACTCGTGTTGGAGTCATACAAATTCGACTCAAGAGATAAATTTATGTCTTCAAGGCCTAGAAACTTGTCTTCAAGGCATACATTGAAGTCTGGCTCCGTCTCAAAACTGAGACATTCTCAAATCGAACTTTTCGACTTCAGCATGTCTTGATTGGGTGAAATTCAAGTCGAACTCAAGTTGAAGCATTTTTACTCGGGCGCTACAGCGGTCTAGTTTCTCAGTGTAGGTGAGAAATATATTATGGTGTTTTCCGTGAGGAAGCATGTTTATAAAAAAAATTTGTTTTAGATAAGTCTTTTATCTACATATCTTTATACAGTAGAGATCAGGTAAACTGAAAATTTTTCGATAAAGACTCAAAATAGCATTATTTTTTTTAAACATTTCGTTATTTCATAATTTTTTATAAACATAAAAAAATGTAAAGTGTGACTTAATATACAAGTTTGCAATCTTTGGTGATGATTGATGATGATTTGTCGGTTTTATTGAATCCATTGAAAGCCTTTTTATGAAAAAAATTGCAACCTTGACATCTGAAGGATCACTTAAAACTGGAATCCCATTCATTTTCCCTGAGCTCGAGGGATGTAATAAATTCATCTCTTATCCATTGAAATTCCAAGGATATTTTAAGTAGGTTTGTATTCTTGTTCAGAGTAACGAAACTAGATTGCGTAATCGGAGACGATAAAAGCCGAAGGAGAGCTAAAGCTGAGATAAGGAATATAAAGTAAGCAGGTATAGGGAATAGGTATTAGGTCTTGAATGCGAGGTATTATTATTGGCGCGATTTGAAACGGGGTCAATTTTCTGCATTGCCAGTCTACTGTCCTCGGCTATTATCCATCTTTGATTGTGTAATTCAAATCAACGCTTCGATTTGACTCCGACGTTATGGTTTAAGGGACAAACATTCAAGAATGACACAAAGCAGGCCACGTCCATCTACATTTATACTTTAATCCTACTATTACTCTTTCATAAATTCCAATCTTATAATGCCAATAAAAAATTCACTAGTAATTGGCATGATTTAAAAAGGAATATTTTTATTTAAAAAAAATTTCAAGTGGTAAAATGATAGAGAAAAAATATTGTTTTAGTTATGATGCACTTAAATAATAAATTATATATACACGAGTAAAAATGCTTCGACTTGAATTCCACTTGAATTGTCCCCAATCAAGACATGCTGTAGTCAAGAAGTTCGACTTGAACATGTCTCTATTTTGAAATGGAGCCAGACTTCAATGTATGTCTCGAAAACAAGTTTCTATGTAGTGAGAACATAAATTTATCTCTTGAGTAGAATTTTAATGACTCCAACACGAGCGGTTTATAACTTTGAGTGTATACCTGTCCTAACAAAAAGGATCATTCTGACTGTCATAAAAGCTACTCTTTGTTAATGATTAA
>NC_046657.1:94099219-94103444 GCF_010883055.1 Belonocnema kinseyi | reverse complement strand
TCACGGATTTTCATTTGTATTATACTTGTTTGATAATGATACCGAAAATGTTGTTTGTTTTTACGTATTTCTAACGGCTTAGGAGATCCTTCTAGAAAGTTACAATTTTAATTTTTGTTTGGAGCAAATTTTTAAGGGTTTTACTCGTTCAGGCCCACATATTCTGAATTTTTTAATTTAAAATATTTAATTTAATAATTACAAATTTTAGATTTATCAATTTTAATCTAATTTATGAACCGAAGAAGGTTCGACCATCTTAGCCAAAACAAGGCTGGCCTTGAGACAAGTAAACGCCGTTTTACCTGTCGTGGCCATAAAAGTAAGACGAAGGCCATATCTCGACTCAGTTTCGCGACGCAGCCAGACATCGATGTCTTGAAGACGAACTCAAGACATAACCAAGTCGAACTCAAGTCGAAGCTTTTTTACTCGGGTACATGAACTACGAGATGTGAATAAGGCGAATTACGCGAAGTAAATGAATTAGTAGATAAATTAGTATACATTGTTCTACTAATAATTGAATAAGTAGAGGCCACATTATCTCAAATAGCAGCTTTAAACTAATACAGATTAAGAGACGATAGGGATCAATTAAAAATGAAAAGTATTATACAATTTTTTGACCCAATAAATGGGTTTAAATAAATTCGAAACCAAATTTCTTCTTTTATAATACAAAAAAAGTTTAACTCAGGTATTGATACAAATATTTTATAACTTCTCTTCCAAAGTGTGAAAGCACCTTTAGAGTGGATCGATGTGCGCGGGTGGCTGAAGGAATTGCTTTCACAGTTTCGAAGCGACTATGCTTGCGGTCAATGGTCTCCGTCAGACCAGTATTGTACGTACTCTTCTTACTCGCGCACGTGGGAACCATGACATCTATATTATATGGCGATGCTCAATCTTTTCAGACAATTATTCACTTCCCGTGTGGAAACTTTGAGTTGGCCCCCTCGATGGCCATCGTAGTTTTCTCCTTTACTACGTTAGCCCTACGTGAACAAACTATGAAGGGTATATATAGTTTCGACACGCTCACCCGAGTAAAAATACTTCGACTTGAATTCGACTTGGTTATGCCTTGAGTTCGTCTCAAGTAAACCTGCCTTAATACGAACCTTTTTCGGTTCATAAATGAGATTAAAATTGATGAATGAAAATTTTGTAATGATTAAATTAGTTATTTTTAATTTAAAAATTCAGAATCTGTGGGTCTGAACGAGTATAAACCTTAAAAATTTGCTTCAAAAAAATTTAAATTGTACCTTTCTAGAAGGGTCTCCTAAACTGTTGGAATTACGTAAAAACAAACAACATTTTCGGTATCATCATCAAACAAGTATAATACAAATGAAAATCCGTGAATAAGGTGATTGAATATATATTCAATCAACTTATTCACGGATTTTCATTTATTTATATATATATATATTGTATAAAATTGTACAAGATTATTTAATCATTAACAAAGATTAGCTTTTATGACAGTCAGACTGTCCCTTTTTTTAGAGCAGGTATATATTTGAAGTTATAAAACGCTGGTGTTGGAGTCATAAAAATATGAATCAAGAGATAAATGTATGTCTTCAAGACATAGAAACTTGTTTCCAAGACATAAATTGAAGTCTGGCTCCGTCTCAAAACTGAGACATGCTCAAACCGACCTTTTCGACTTCAGAATATCTTGATTGGTGAAAATTCAAGCCGAAATCAAGTCGAAGCATTTTTTCCCTGGCACCTTTGAATATCCAATATAAGCTGTCTTTATGAATTTTATTGCAAAACTCTCCAAATTTGCCCTCCTTTTTAAAACTTTAATTTGAGGTTTAATTTGCAGACAAATTTGATTCACTTTGTAAATTAAAAATGAAATTGAAATTGGAAATGAATTGTATTGTAAATTCGAGTAGAAAAGTTCAGACCCCCCGGCGTGAATGACGGCGAGACGTAATTTACCGTGACAAAAAACCCTTCGCTCGATTCCTGAAAAACGAAGAAAAAAATGACAGAAAAACTTGGTGGCAGCCATACACTTGTCGTGGCAGTCAGCACCTTCTTGACGTGGCGAGACCTGCTTTAAATCATAATCTTTTTTCTCAAATCATAATTAATAAACTTTGCTTCAATTACAATACATAACATTTGTCATTTGCTTTGTAGTTCATACTAGCCTTTAGATATTCTTTAGCATACTTCTTAATAACTAACCTGCCAGTGATATGGAAAAATCACTGTCATAAAAGGTGCACAAGTGTCACTGAACCAATCACTCGTATGAAGCACGAAAAAAATCAATAATTGTTAACAAGCAATGTGTAATTTGTTGTTATTATGATTTTAGTATTAAAAAACAACTACGGTGAAACCTAGAAATAAGGCCCCCTGACATAGTTCTTCCGAGAATTGATGCCGCGCCGCAAGTACGCGGAGAAAACGAAAGGAGCGCCGAGTTTATTTCACGTCTCTCCGGAACGTGAAACACAGTTTGAAGGTTTTCGCAGAAGAAAATACGTGTGCAGTGCTGGAAACGGCTCACGCACGAGCCATCCGTGCACACACATAGAGCGCCAACCCATCGTATGCGATCTGTCGCAATGCTGCGGCGTGAGATGTTTACGTACCGTTCGTCTATTGGACCGCCGCTCGAGAAACAGAAGTTTGCGAAGATGCCAATATTGGTGTTTTTACAGAGAGCGTGTTATGTTTATTATTGTGAAAAAGTCGGTATTGAAAGCTGCATTAGAATTTTTTTAAATATTTCGTATATCTCTGATAAGCTTTGTAGTTATTTATGTGCATTTGTTGGCACTCTGTGTGCGTGCACGGACGACTCGTGCGTGAATAGTTTCCAGCATACTGCACACGTGTTTTCTTGAGCGAAAACCTTTACTGTACACGGCTCTGCGCGCTGTTTTGCACGCGTCATACAGCTGTGACCCTTCAAAGCTGTTGATTTTGTACCATTCGACTGGAAGGACGACTGCTCGATATTTATCGAATCCTACCGTCGATTATATCAGCTGATCATTAACTCGCATTCGCATTGGCGTTGTCAATGCTGTCTTAATCCAATTCCTTATGTATATGAAGAAATGTAATTATATATTTTTTGTTTTGCCCGTTTTGCCTGGATTTACATTAGACGATAACCACACCTCGTATATCTGTGAAAGTGATATATTTGTGTTGAAAATTGCATTTACAGCTCTACGACGCGTGAAAAACAGCGCGGAGAGCCGTGAACAGGCCAACTGCGTTTCATGTCCCGGAGAAACGTGATGGAGACTCGAGGCTCGCACGATTCTCGTCTGTCACGACTGTGAACCGATTTTGGAACAACATTTTTCCATTCACGCGTGAGAAACAGCGCCCCCGCTCCTTTCGTCTTCTCCGTGAAGAAGTAAAAGGAGCTACGCGAGGTGAGCGGCAGTCGTTCAGGCTTGAACAAACAAAAACTTTTCTACGAAAAGCACTCTACCTGGGTAATTCACCACAGCCAACAGCCCCAAACCGGCCCAATCTCAGAGTTCCTCTGTACTTCACTTATACTTACAAAAAAAAACTCGTAAGGGAACCGTATACGAAGGTGAAAAGTTGCATCTTGTACTCTTGCAAATTAACAGTGATTTTTCTGACAAATCCTCTATCAAGCGTGTTCTCTGCGAGCAAAAAAGTGGTCAGCTAAGAAATAATGTATTTTGGTCTGTTGTATCAGTGACTTTTTATAAATATTATATACTAATAGGTAGAGATTTAAAAAATTTTTCTTTAATTTTTTTAAATTAATCCTTACAGAAGATATTTAATATTATGTAAAGAGCTTGGAAAAAATATTTTGCTTAAAAGTATGAACTAGTAGTAAATTATACAGGGTGGACACGCTGAGCCTTACCAAAAAGTATGCAACCCGTCTTACACGTCAATGCTATTATTATGGCCTTGTATGACGGATTGCATACTTTTTGGTAAGCCCCAGCGTATGCACTAGGGTGGTTCAAAAAGGCTTTTATTTTTTAGAGGGCAACGATCCCCCCAATTTCATTTGAAATACGAAAAAAGAAATTCCATTATTTTTTATTTTTCGATTTTGACTTAAAGTTTCCCATGTAAAATTCATGGGGAAAAATCACTTTTTTGAGTTTTTGGTATAATTTTGTATGGTTTGAAAAAATGTGACGGGAAAGTATGGAGTCCTGTAGAAAATTATCTAACGAAG
>NC_046657.1:94095036-94099119 GCF_010883055.1 Belonocnema kinseyi | reverse complement strand
TAAAACAAAAAATGTCAATTCTTCATAAAATCGACATTTTGAGCACTTTATTCTGGTCTTTTTTTACTTAAAATTATTAATATTGGCCTAATGGAAAAACTCAAAAAAGTGATTTATCCCCATGCATTTTACATGGGAAACTTCAAGTAAAAACCGGCACCTAATGAAATAAAAAAATTAAAATTTAGGGAATTTCTTTTTTCGGATTTGGAATAAAATGGGGGGGGGGGGGTAGTTGCCCTCTAGCATGCAAAAAAATTTTGCCATGCATTTTTGAACCACCCTAGTGTCCACCCAGTATGTATAATTATAAAATAGTTTAAATTTTTAAAAAGTACTTTTTTGTATTATATATCAATGTGAAAAGGTTACAAAAATTATTACTACGTTAAAATTGAGAATCAATTTGAACTAAAATTCTACTACAAAATATTTTTTAATTATTGTATCAAAAAAGGATATTTCTAAAAAAATGCATTATTCTACTAAAACAAAAAATCTTCCAAATAATAAAATATTTGGACGTGGGTGGTGTAATCAAGTAAAATCTTATCATTTTTGTTATAAGAAATTAAAAATATTATAAGCAGAAACTTTCATAGTACAAACAATCTAAAAAAACATTTCTTTATATAACTCCTCAGTATGTTTTTAAATTCTGAAAATTTTGTATAAAACAAAAGAATACTGAAGTATACAGTAGATTTTCTTCGCTATGTTTATTTATAATAATTATCTGAAGTAATATTTTTATAAAATAGAAAACATTATTAAATTATTTCCGGCAATTTCACTTTATAAAATTTCAGTGGCGTAACTACTGTAAAGCAAAACCCCGCTTTGTATCCGGGGGGTGGAGGGTCTCCTAGATTGAGAAACGAAAATACTATACTAGGCTATACTGTTGTCTTACTGATAAACATGCTATAAATCGGCCTTCTTTTTAAATTACAAACTGACCTAGAAATTTTGCGGAGAGGGCCTACAAGTTTCTAGTTATACCACTGAGCTTAGCTGACAATCTCGCGCTGCGCTTATTGCAATCCGATAAAGAAGATCGAACTCACTGGGAAAAGTGAAACTCACAATTCTTTGCCTACTATGTGAATCAGTTATTCATATAGCTTACATGTTTAACTGTGCAATCTCAAATAGTTGTTGAAGCTGCTTGTTCTAGTAATCTTTTTTTTTACAATTTAAAGTAGTAATGCTGACTTTAGGTTTCGTATATTTTGAGATCATGATCTCATACATTATCAAAAAGTATTCAAATTGTTTTTTGTACAATGCGAACAATTAAGGTTCAAATTAACAATGCATGAAAGTGAATCTGACTATCCACTTTTGCCATGCAATTTTAATTTTTAATTTTGATAAATAACATTAAAAATGGTAATTTATGGAAAATCGAAACAAGATAAAATAAAATGTTAGATACGACTGCATATCGTCCAAATATTTTCTATAATTACAAAAATATCATTTTGAAACTATTTGTTTAATTTTAACACGCACTATTTCTATAATCTAATGATATAACAAAAACGGTATTTAAAAAATAAATAATAATTGACTGCGAGTATTTTGTCAATACTTGTTAATGGCACTGCTTACAATGAATACATATATTATATTTTTAAACTTGATATTACAAATAAAATTTCTAACGCTAAGGGGGACCGAGAACCTACATATCTATACCACCTAAATCTATCGCCTAGCAGTCGGGAGTGCTAACCACTGCGCTAAACCGACAAGTTAAAACTTGTTGAAAAAGCCATCCTCGTAAGCTAAAGTTCAGAAGAGTTTAAGTACCAAATTTTGAGCTCTCTTTTTCGAATTATTTATTATTATACGAAGTTATGTGAATGTAAAAGACACGAACTTCCAACAGGAATATCAATGAAATAATTATTAAATAAATAATTTAAATCGACTACAATTTTTCTTCGTGTAATATTTTATTTTTTCGCGTTTCACACCATTTTAAAAGTTCTAAAAATAACATTTAATGAGCATTTAAAATTTATATTAACGGAACTTAGAAATTTTTCCACGTTGCGCAACCATTTTTTTAATAACAATTTTCTTTAAACCTTCGTGTAACGTTTTGCAACATTTGTAGATGTGTTTTTTTCTAAGTCTATTTTTGTACTACTGGGATAGTGCCGCCCCGGTCGTACAGCCAACGTTCTGCCAGTACTGGGCGAACCACCGGCTGTCTGTACTGGTCGGCAGTACTGGGCCAGTATTGCGCCGGTGGTGAACTCTGGCACACTGCCGACATTTCCACCTGGGATGCGTTCAATGTGAAAACGAATTAGATCAACAATGACGCCATAAACATATTTATTTTCACGAATTTTTTGGTGATTTAATATAATCGGAATGTAAATATAACCTTCTTATTTCTAGTCGATTTTGTAAAAATAACTTAAAGAGACAGTGCGATATTATAATCTACTTATTTCAAAATAACCTTCTACAATTAAGCTCAATATAGAAATTGAAAGCAGCTTTAATTTAGAAATTAATAACAAAAATATATTGCAAAATACTTAAGTGGTTTATTATACACGAATGCTGGCTACTATATTGCTTCGTTTGACTTTTTCCGTTTCCTCGAAAAAAGGTGTCTGACATACTCCTATGTTTTCATATCGTGATCTGTTTGATAACATGAAATTTATATTCTCAAGTTTCAGTTAAGGAGGTGATATATTCGATTTTAATATTATTTTATTTAAGAATCCCTTTAATTAAGAATAAGAAAAATAAATTAATATGGGCCTGATCGGAGCCAGGTCTGGTTATCCCTGGGCGCAATTCTTGGGCCCCGATCGGGCATCGCATTTCATTTCGATTCTGGCCCCATCTATATACCCCGATTTGGGCCAAACCTACCCGATATGGCCCCGATCAGATCCATATTGGAATTTCTGCACGCGAAGGGAACATTCAATATGATAACTGTGATGAAATATATCATTTCCTGAAAGTAAAATCAATAACATTATAGTTACTTGGATCCTTACACTGCAGTAAAAAAAATGTATTTCAGGAGTAATTTCAGTCATTAGAATAAGTCTTATAGAAGAAACAGTCTCGAATGGTACTTAAATGAGACCACTGATTCATTTGTTTTACATTGAAAATAACAGTATGAAGTCATCCTATTTAAAAACAACAAACACAAAAAATAATACCGTCAAAAAATAGATCTCTAGTTTTTACAGTGTGCACTGTGATATTAAAATTTGGTTTGCTCTGAAATACGCATGTAACGATATTCGTTAATTTTAATCAGTTGCCTTCTTGTGTTCAACATCTTAATCGACTTTTGTATAAGGGCCAAAGGTCATCTTCATATGGTGTTGCATAATGCATATCTCATAGATATATTAACCAATAGAAGGAAAAAATAAGTTTGCGTAATAAGCTGCTGGTAAATTGCTTATCAACTGACTGATATAGATAAGAACTTTGCGCATTTTAATAGCAATATACTTCACAATCAAAGAAATATAATCATAACACAAAAAAATTGATTTCCGGCTTACGCCTGCGTACTATATAGAAATATCGTTCTAAAAGCGCAGTATACTTTATAATGTCATCAACAAAAATAATAATAATTCAAATTAAGTTATTTTCGGCTTGCGTTTAGATATACTAATGCAATTAATATCTTTCTAAAACATCATTCATTTTCACTGTAACACAGGAGTATATTTTCGTAACTATAACTTTTGTTACACAACAGAAAAACAATTGTAATTAGGTACATAAACATTAATACATTGAGTAGATTTCAATTGCTTTATCATTGTATAATATACTTACCAGTGTCTCCAGGCGTGGGATTTTTCGGCCCCCAACACTCTCCCATCTGGGAGCGACACATTCAAACGTAGCGTGTCGGTGAGTCGACTCTGTTGAATGCTGCGAAGCCCAGTCTCGTTCGTGTAAAGCCGAAAATGTACGAGCAGGAACCCGAGCTCTCCCGACTTCACGAATGACGATCTAGCTGCTCCTCAAATCTATTCAGGTTTTGAAATCCTGAGTTACCTTAGAACCATTATG
>NC_046657.1:94092311-94094936 GCF_010883055.1 Belonocnema kinseyi | reverse complement strand
AAACATTGTAGTTTATACTGAAGCTTGCAGTTGAAAAAATTTAATTTTAAACCCAAATGAATGCGAATTTTCAACAAAAGAAATCAATTTTTTATCTAAAACTAATGAATTTTCAAAGAAGAATAATTCACCAACAAAGAAGATAAATTTATAACTAAAAAGAAAATTTTTCAAGAAAAAAAAGTGTCAACAAAATTGATCAATTTTCATCTATAGAAACGCATTTTAAACTAAAACAGTAAGTATGCGATTAAAAATGGACTAGTTAAATTTTCAGATAAAAAATAGAATTTTCAACGAAAGAAATTAATATTCAACTAAAATTATAATGTTTCAACGAAAAATTGAACCGATAAATTTTTAGTTGAAACATAGTTATCAACTCCAAAAAATCAAAGTTTCCACAAAATGTTTAAATTTCCAAGCAAAAAATGAAATTTGCAAACAAATAATTTAATTTTCAACCCAGTAACTTTCTACCGAAAACATAAATTCACAATTTTCGAAATCAATTTTAAAACAACAAAAATTTTTGTTAACAAAATAGATAAATATCCAAAAAAATAGATGAACTTTTAACCATTTTATACCAAAATAAAATAAGTTTCACCAAAAAATGGATTTTCATCCAAAGAAATGAATTTTTGATTAAAATAGATGAACTTTTAAACAAGGAGAATAATTTTCTACCAAAAAAGAAAAATTTTTGACTGAGAAAGGTCAATTTCCTACTAAAAAAATTCAACTAAAAATGATACAGTTACATTTTTAATCTAAGAAAATGTTTTTCCAACAATAAAAAAATCGATTTTTAAACAAAGCAGTTAAATTATCAACCAAAACAGGTATTTTACAAAATTTCAATTTTAAAATAGTTTAACTTTCGATGGGAAAAATGATTTTTCAACTGAAAAAGGTTTTAAAACACACGCACACAATCGAATTTACAACAGAATAGTTCAATTTTTAAACACATAATTGGATTTTCAATTGAAACATTATTTTTCAACTAAAAATGGAATGGAATGAATTCTAAGAGAAAATTAAAAAAAAAAGATCACAATTTTTTAACATTATTTCGTAATTTTGCCATATTATATAATTTTAAAAAAATAAGGAATTTAATTCTTATTAAGCCTTCTTGCGCAATTTTGTTGTACCATTTTTTGTTATGTTTATGTTGGTTTGTAAAATTTGCTTTCAAATTTGAGTAAGTTTACGAGATTTTCAGAAATTTTGAAACTATTAAAAAATAATTAAAAATTGCAAAAAAATCAGGAAAAAATGGAATGATTCTTAAAGATTAGAACATTAGAAGGTCTGAAATTTAAAAGAAGAGTGTAGAAGATTTTAAAGCAAAATGTTTCAATTTGATAAGATTAAAGATTTTAAAAAACGTAAATAACACAGCCACACAAAAAAAAGTGTGCGGATCTGGTAACAAGACACACGTATTCCTATGGATTTTGGGTCGCTGAATTCAAATTCGGTATCAAAAATCACCCATCACGTCATGGTTGAGCCATAACCTCAAAAAATGACGAAAAATCATGCACTGAGGCAAATAAATTTCAAAATAATGCCAGTGATGCAAATTTTCACTTTAAAAACATGTCGACAACTGTGAAGGATCAACCCTTGTCTGATATCAACTTATTTAACATAACTTTACCCAACAGAACCTGACCTAACCTAACCTGAATTCACAGAAATTTATTGAACTACACGTAAAGCTCTGAAAGCATATTTTCCCAGTAGCAAATGTGTGCTACATCGAATGGGTCAACTCAAGCCTAACCTAGAAATAAATCAGATTAATTGAAATGGGGTCAATTCTACTTGTAGTTCTAAGTTTCTTCAAATGAGTAATGTGCGTCTAAATTTTTAACCACCTGCAGTACAATGAAATAATTGTATTGTATTACAACGGGAACACTTGAGTTAAGTTGTGTTGCGTTAAGCAAAATTTCGTTCGGTTCTGTTAAGTTAGATTCATTTGTAGGTTAAGATCGAGTTAACCTATTAAACATAGCACACATTTAAGACTGAGAACCGTACGCTTACATAGCTACACGTGTGGTTGAATTTCATTCGGTTAGGTTAGGTCAGGTTTTGTTATGTTAGGATAGGTGCAACCTCTATGTAGGTTAAGCCGAAGCTGAATGTAACGGTACCGCAAACACAACGGGACAACACAATGAGTTTAGTTGTGTTACGTGAAGTTAAGTTAGGTTAGGTCAGGTTTTTTTAGGTTAGGATAGGTTTGACCTCTTTGTAGGTTAAGCCCAAGCTGATTCAAACGGTACCGCAAACACAACGGGACAACACAATCAGTTTAACTGTGTTTCGTGAGGTTAGGTTAGGTTAGGCTAGGTTAGATTTATTTCTAGGTTAAGCTCGAGTTGACCCATTCGACGTAGCACACATTTGATACTGGGAAAATATGCTTCCAGAGCTTTACGTGTAGTTCAATAAATTTCTGTTAATTCAGGTTAGGTGAGGTCAGGTTCTGTTGGGTAAAGTTACGAGGGTAGTTCAATAAGTCCGTAGAATGAAGTATAAAAACAATTTTTTTTGGGTAAATTTTTTTTTATTTTTCAACATAATCTCCTTGGAGCTCTATAC
>NC_046657.1:94079772-94092211 GCF_010883055.1 Belonocnema kinseyi | reverse complement strand
TGGACTGTGACTGCACCATATATCTAGTCGGGAGTGGTGCTGACTGAAAACAGATGATTTGGAGCGATTCGCGTGCCATTTGTTGGTCATTCTAAGGACTTACTGAACTACCCTCGTATGTTAAATAAGTTGATATCAGGCAAGGGTTGATCCTTCACAGTTGTCGACATGTTTTTGAAGTGAAAATTTGCATCAGTGGCATTATTTTGAAATTTATTTGTCTCAGTGCATGATTTTTCGTCATTTTTTGAGGTTATGGCTCAACCATAACGTGATGGGTGATTTTTGATACCGAATTTGAATTTTTTGTGTGACTGTGTAATCCAGTAAATTCAAGGAATATTTAGAAGAATGTTCGAGATTCGAATCTAATTTTAAACTTAAATTTTTTAGAAATGTAGATTTTCAAAGATTTCAAAACATAAACTTAAGAAGCTTTAAAGGAATTCCGAAAGATTTCAAGGAGATAAAATTATTTCTCTTAAAATTCGGTGAAAAATTTAGAAGATTATATAAGTCAAGTTTTTTACATCCTCAATGCTTTTTTTAAATTTTTAAAAAAATGTAGTAAGTTAAAAATATGTTTTTGGAATTTATTTTGTTTTAAACGTATTAGAAATATTTAAAAAATTTCCCAAAATGTATAAAATATTCATTGATATCTTCCAAACTTCTAAATGTCCTAAACATCTTTTAAAAAGACTCGAATTTTTCTAATATTTTTTAAAATCCAATAAAATAAAATCATTTAAAGTCCTCTAGGTTATTTTTTGATACATCTCTTTTCATGCTATTTTAGGCTATAATCACTTCATGAATTTCTGAACTTTCTTATTTTTATTTTTCAAGTGTATTTCAATCTGCATTACGTTTAGTGAAAAATCATATGCTGAAAAACGGTAAGAGAAATATCTATTTCTTCAACTTCAACTATAATTTGAAAGGCGATTCTTCATAAGTCTTTTACTATCTAATGGATATATTTTTATAATTTTATTCCTGAAATATATTCCCTAAGGTCAAACATGGTATCATGTGTATCATATTCAAAAAAATTTTGGCAATATTTATAAAATATTATTATTTTTAATTACAAAAAATTAATGCATAGAGAGTACAGTTTTTATTTGAAATTTCACGATGGCTTTTTGTACCATGCATGACCCTCTGCCAGAATCAAGGAAAAATAGTTTAATAATATGTTAATTAGTTATTAAAATGTTACAAAGAGTTACCTTTACAATTTTTTTCTCTTTTTATAATCATGAGATATTTCTTCATAAAATAAATTTTATTGGATTTATTTTACAATTATTTACAATCAATTTCCAATCAGAATTATTTTACAATTAAAATAAAATTTGAAAAGCTAAATTTTGTAATTTTGAGATAAGTATTTTAAGGCATTAAAGATTTTGTAAAGATTTCATATACAAAAAAATAAGTATTATCAGTATGTTCAAAAATTTATATGTAAATAATTATTATAAGATTCTTAAGAAAATTAAAAAAAAAAGATTTTCGAATATATCAGATGTGTCAGAAAAGATGCTAGGAGATTTTAAAGACTTTTTATTTTTAATTTATAGGACTTTAAAAAATATTAGGAAAATCAATTATCTATTTAAAACGTTTTAAACTCTACAAGATATTGGTAACTCTCTTGAGTTTTTATCGCAAAAATTAAAAAATTCATTCAAAATGTAGAAAAAAATTTCCTTATAATCTTCTAAATTTTCCCAAGCATTTGAAGAAACTTTGTTTATTCTCCTGAAACCTTTCGAGATTCTTTTAAAGGTCCTAAAGTTTATCTTGCGTTTCTAAAACACTTCTTAGGTTTAAATTTTGTTTGAATCTCATCAAGTCTACCAAATACTTCCTGAATTCACTTGATTATTATGTTTTTCTAATCTTGTCAGAACTTCCAATCTCTAATCTTTAAAAATTATTCCAATTTTTCCTAATTTTTTTTTAATTCTGCAAAATTAAAAAAATGCCTTTAAAGTTTTTCAGATGCTCTAAGAATATTTGAAATCTTTTGCAATGTCCTTAAATGTTTAAAAATAATATTATTGAATTAATTATTTGAAATAAGATATTATGCTAATTATTCCTTTAAAAATCTTTACAAGTTTTAATTATTTTCGAATCGTTTCAAATTTTTTGAATATCTCTTAAACCTACTCAAATTTGAAAGAATTATGTTCCTTAATTTTTCTGAAATTAAGTGATATGGAAAAATTACGACATTTTGTTTCAAAATATTTTACGTATTTTTTAAACATTTTATGAATTAATAAAAAATCTTTTGTAATCTTTTTTCAATTTTCTATTAGAATTCATTCCAAAACAATTATTTACATTTTTTTCCAAGGAGTTTCTTTCATTATCTTTCATTATCTGAAAGTCCTTCGTTTATCGACTTTTTAATATTATTTGTTCATTTCACATACATATCTATTATATCTTATCAAAATTTAATATAAAAATCTTAAATGTTAAGTGTATTTAAATACTACAATTTTTAATGTTTCCAAATTTTTAGAAATAATTCAGCAAATTTTACGTGTAATTAAAATAAACTTTTTTTAAATCTCATTCAACTTATTCCAAGTTATCTTTTTTAATTATCAAAATTTATGTAATTACTTAATCTGATTGAAAATAATTGAACCTGTTGCGATTAAAAGCGGGGATTCTTCTTGAGAAGAAATGTGCTGAAAGTAATTTAAAAAAAAAAATCGTTTTAATTTTAAAGACTGATAATTGTACACAATTTCCAGGCGCATCATTTTTATTCTTGTACAAGAATTTTTAAGTTTTTAAGTTTTTTAAATCAGTTTATCCAACGTTTCTAAAACTCTTCTGAAGCTTAAATTCTTTTTTAATCTCATCAATTCTACTCAATATTTATTGAATTTATTCGATTATTTACATTTGTTTTAAATTTGTAATGTTATAGAATTAAAAAATGTTGATTTTAAAACTTTCTACACTCTTTTTCGAAATTTTAGGAAATTGTTTGATGTGTTCAAAAATCTTCTTTAATTTTCTTTTAAAGCACATTTTTCAACATAAAAAATCATTCAAAATGTTCACACGATAATTAGGAAAATAATTATTTTTTCTAATCTTCTCAGGTTTTATAATCTTTCAAAATTATTCAAATTTTTCCTGATTTTTTTTTTATTTTTCAAAATTAAAAAACAAATGGCCTCTAAAATTTTTCAGATACTTGGACAATTTTTGAACTCTTTTGAATGTTTTGAAATGCTTTAAAATAATCTCCTATAAAATTAATTTTTCGAAATAAAAAATTATTTAAATTATTTCTAGGAACCTAAAATATTTTTTTTCATATTCATGAAAACTTACCAAATTCTTGAAAAGCCTTTATTAGTTTTTATTATTTTTGTATCCTTTCAAAATTTCTGAATATCTCTTTAACTTACTTAAATTTGAAATTAGATTTTTAAAACAACATATAATTAAAAAATTTGTGCAGCAACATTTCACGAGAAGGCCTAATAAGAATTATGTTCCTTAATTTAAGATGTGAAAAAATTGATTAATAATCTTCTCAATTTTTCCCAGGAATTTTAAGAAAAACAGTTTTACCTCCTTGAAATCTTTCGGAATTCCTTTAAAGTTTCTAAAGTTTATGTTTGTATTCTTAAAAACTCTAAGTTTCTGATTTTGCTTTAAAATCTTCTACAGTCTTCTTTTTAATCTTAGAAAATCCTTTCACGTGTTTAAAAACCCTTTTTAATATTCTCATTAGGTACGTTTTTTAAAAATAAAAAGTCATTACAAATTTTCCTATCAATCGTGAAAAAGTTCTGTTTCTAATTTTGTCGGACCTTCTAAGCCTTCTAATCATTAAAAACTATTTAAATTTGTCCTGATTTTCTTTGAAATTCGGCAAAATGAAGAAGATTGTCTTAAAATCTTCAGATTCTTTATTGAGAATTTTAAACATAGTTCAAAATGTATTGGAATTTTTTTAAATTATTTTTTCAAACTAAAAAATTATAGTAATTATTCGTAGAAACCTCAAAGAATTTTCTTCATTTTCGTGAAATCTTACAAAACTCTTTAACCACATCTTTACAAATTTTAACTATTTTCTAATCGTTTCAAAATTCCTGAATATGTCTTAAACTTAGGCAAATTTGAAAGGTCATTTTTTTAACCAAAATAAATTTTTTTTAAATGTGCAACAAAATTGCGGAATAAATTGCCTGAACTTTCATTATCTTGACACCCTGCGAAATTCAGTTTACTTAAAAACTCCTCCAAATATCCAGTTAGCCACCGAAAACGAATCGTGAAGTCGGGGGGACTCAGGCTCTTGCTCGTGCATTTTCGGTTCTACAGAGGGCTGGCCTACGCAACATGTAGCAGAGCCGACTCACCGACACGCTACGTTTGAATGTGTCACTCCCAGACGGGAGAGTGGTGGCGGCCGAAAAATCCCACGTTCTGGAAACACTGATACTTACACAATAGTAATGCTGTATAATATAATCAACAAACTTATTTAATTTCTTATTAAATTGAGAAACCGCTACCATTGAAGCTAATTTTGAACTATAATATATATATATATTTCAATATTTCAGCCCTGCATGTTTATGATTTTACAATATGCTTCTTACGTGACACTATTAACATTTAGAGATAAGCTACGAAGGCTTCAAGGTATTCAATACCCTGAATGCTTGTGATTTGAAAAATGAATCAACCGCAAACCTGAATCATGCACATTTACAATCTGGGATGCAATATTACACTGAATATACTACATATGACGAGAAATATTTCGGTTGTAATATAAACTTTCCTCTTCTGATAAGGTGGCGGCCGCCATTAGTGCACATTTGTGCCGAAAGATGTATGGATCAAATTTTTCTAGAATATTTTTATAATATAATATAATGTAATATTATACTCTGAATAATATAAGTTTAATGCATTTGTTAAAGCACACTTGGAGAAATGTTAGCTTCAATCAATAAAATATTGTATGAATTCAATCAAAATGTATAATATTCGAATACACCATTGTTTGAATAAAAAAATGCCATGTAAGGTCTTAAAAAAAGTTTGATTCAAGCGAATATTTTTCGGAGTGAAAACTATATAATGTAACCTGCTCCGAAGAAAAGGGTCTGATACCTAAAAATATTCATTATCTGGTTTTGACGATTTCAGTATGCAATTGAGGGGCCTGAAACAGAAAGGGCACATAAACTCATTCCGCCGGCTAAGTATTGTCTATATCTATAGCTCGAACGAACATAGCGACAATACTTAAACAACATTTAGACAATGCTTAGCTGGCAGAATGAGCTTATGTACCCTTTCTATTTCGGGCACCTCAATTTATTTCTCAAAAACTTTATTTTCATGAACTAGTATCTTCGCAGACGCCCAGGCGGGAATACACCACTGGCGCAGTACTAGCCTATAGTACAGATTTCCGGAGTCTCATTACTAGGCATCTGTACTGGGCCAGTACTGGCTAGTAATGTTCCACTACACCACTGGCACGGTACTGCATACCAGTACTGGTTCTGTACTGGTAAACGGCTGATGTGCGAAAATGCCGTAATCAACTTTAAAAATGATTTAAAAAAGCATTTATTTGCTTTTAGGACAAAACTAATTCCAACAACAAAAATTTAGGACAAAACTAATTACAAAAAAATTTCGCTTATTTCTCAGCGTATATACGCCGATTTGAATTAGCGGTATATTCATATTTACAGAGTATACACTATTTTGTCTATAAAGATTGAAGGTCCTACTTAGAATGAATAAATATATTACATTTTTAAGCATTATATAACCAATGCAATTTCGAACGTTACGGGGTTTCGAACCTACATCTATACCTGAATCTATCGCCTAGCACTCTATAGTCAATAGCCTTGACCACTAATCTATACTTACAAAAACAAAAATTTTTTAAGTCCTTTTTCTCATAAATTTTTTTAAATATTATATGGCATCATATAGATGTAAAATAAATGAACTGTTGGCAGGAATATAAGTAAAATAATTTTGAAATAAATAATTAAAATCGATTATTTTTTTCTTTGTGTAATATTTTCTTATTTCGCGTTTCAGATCATTTTACAATTTTTTATGATGACATGAATGTCATTAAAGAGCATTTCAAATTTGTATCGGACTGAACTTAGAAATTTTATTAAGTACTGCTACAATATTCTTAGTAACAAATTTTTTTAACTTTCGTGTAACGTTTAGCGAATCGCCCATCATTATCTGTATTGATGACCAGTACTGCGCCAGTACTGCGCCGGTGGTGAATTTCGGCAGACTACTGAATTTGTCACCGCGGTAGTAACTATGATACATTTTATTGAATAGACGGAATTGATACAGATATTCAGAGACGTATTTCTAAAAAGTTATATGCATTTGCTTTACGTATTTGGACTTTGAAAATCATTTTTTTTAACCATTGACGAATATTAGAAAAAAAAGCAAAGCATTATAGTTAATCAACATATGCATAAAAACTCTCTTTGCTATAGCAAAACGCCTTTTTGTTTCTCAACTGAGAATAGCATGAAAGGCATGATGACAACTGTGGGCACATTTTCCCTAATAATATAATAATAATTTTCCCCAGTACAAAATAAAAATATTATTTCCTTGCTGTAATACAACCATTTTGTACATCATTTTTGCCATAGAAAAATACTTTATTTTTTACTTACAGATCTGTGAAATGCAAATTAAAATTGTTAGAATATTGGAATTTCGTTTCCAGTATTATTTTTAATGCAATAAGGAACATTGCATGAGTTCTCGAGAGTTATCGTATGTTAACAGGAAAACATCTGATCAAATACAAAAACATACAAACACTCGTACATACTTTAAAAATATGATATTCGAGCTCGGTTTCCAGTTACTCGCATACATGCAAAAACACAATCTTTGACATTTTTAATTTGAAATTGATCAACTTTTAAGAAAAACTTTTAAAATGGGTGAATTTCAAAGCGAAGAATTAAAAGTAAATTCTATTTCAATTCCAAAGTGGTAAAATTGAAAGCATTTCAAGTTTTAAGTATCTGAAGTTCCAAAATTTAAAAAAATGTAAGGCTTGAAAACGCATAGGACCAATGCACTTCTAGATACTTCTAGGTTTCCTGTTATTGATATTTACTGGTATCCAGAGAATTCGAGGATTTTTCTCTGTACTAAATTTAGAAGCCTTTAGATTTATATTATATGTTTTTCACATTCTGTGCAGTGCAATGGTCTCTTAGAATCTTAGATCACAATAGAAGGTTCCTGCGTGGAAAAATTTCATGGCAGTATGGTCTAAGCTCTGACCCAGTCTGACTTTATCTAAACTATCCAGTTTGGAAGATCTGATTTGGTATACGTCAAGTATGGAAGGTCTAGTCTAGACCAAGACTGTCGCTGCTCAGCTATCCAAAAACAAGAAAAGATTTAAGTTCACTCTGGAAGGTCTGGTCTGGCTCAGGACTGGCGTTGATCAACTATCCTAGAACAAAAAAAAGCTTCTAAGTACGATAGTCAAATTTTTCGTCAAAATATTTTTAAAAAAAGTTAAAGGGTTGATCATAGAAAATAAGAAATCCACACTATCAATACAAGAATATTTTTCCAATCACCTTTACATTTTTGCATGGTCCAAGTTTGGCGCTGATCAGCTCGCCAAGAACAACAAATTCTAATTTCGGTCTGGAAAGTCTAGTCTGGCCCAGGATTGGCACTTATCAGCTATCAAAGAAAAAAAGTTCTAAGCTCCATGAGATATGAGAGTCTTAGGGATAGGGGGTCCTGAGAATAGGGTGGTCCTCAGGGATGGGTGAACTCTCGCGGGAGCTTCTATACAACTTGATGTACCCACGTGTTTGACTTGAAGGGAATCCAGTTTGAATTATCTTGTGGCTAGGCAAACAAGACACATTCGTTCGTTTAGTGTGCAGCTGCATACACTATATATGTATAGTTGGTTAAAAATATAAGTAAATTCATTAATTATTCTCGAACTTGTACAGTGCGTTACACCAAACGTGAAAACAATTTTGGTTATAATAGATGTTATGCTTTCACGATGATTTATTTTGATAAAAAGAGATATTTCGGGTTTCACTCGTGTAAAAAACTACGAAACGTCGGCAAATAATTCGTAGTTTTTTTACACGAGTGAAACCCAAAATATCTCTTTTTATCAATTTTGGTTATATTTAAAACCGTAATTTATTTTAATTTTAAGAAAATTGATGCAAGTAAGCGTCACTATTTCTTCTTTTGCTTGTAAAAAATGTTAAGATGTCTTTTAGAACAATATATAACAGTCCAAAATAAGTTAAAACAATCTAGAATATTCTAGAATAATTCATCGCAAAGTCAAGTAAATTAGAAAATTTTCAGATAACTTTTTAGAATTAAAGCAATATTTGAAACTCTAGAATATTCTGAACCAACTAATCTCGAAAATTACACAAATATTCTATAACATTCTAGAGTATCCTAGAAATTTTAAAAATATTCCACAGTTTTCAATAACAAATGTTCCATAATAATGTTCCACAGGGCATTTTAAAATTGCAGAACACAACCTACTGAACAATTCCAACCTATTCTAGAATATTTCAGACAACGTAAAATATTTAAAATTTTCTAATCAGCGAAGTTATTCCGGAACATTAACCAATTTTCAGATTATATTTTTTATATAGAAACTAATATTCAAACGAATCCCTGAGCATTCTAGACTATTTATATGCCGGACTATTTTAGAAAGTTTTGAATCATTCTGCAACATGCCAGAAATTTCAGAATTGTTATTCTATAATCAATCTGGAATATATCTATTACTATTTTCTAACTGATAATATTTTTCTTAATTTTTTAAACAAAACTTGATAAAATTCCGAAAATCGCTACAAAAATTGAAAATTGCTGAGAAATCCTTTTTTACATATATGGAACAATTTCCTCTCCAAACGCGATCTAATTCTTCACATAACTTTCAAGAAAAATGTAGTTTTTCAATCACATATCAGGTAAATGGTCACTAATATGTTAACATTAGTCTTTCAGTCACAAGTGAACATTTCATCTTGATAAATAAAGGAAAACAAACTTAGTTTATGTTTTTAAATCTCGTAGCTTTGCTGTGAAAATCTCAAGTTTGCAAAATGAAAATGGAGCTCATCAAAGAAGTCTGTTATATTTTCTGTCTCGCCTCTCGAGTCTCAACGCGCTCTATTAAATTTAAATCCAGTTTACAGGACGATGAAACACCACAAGAATTAAAGAGAACCCGATATACGATATGTACAACGTGAATGCAATCGTGAATCAATTAAAGATGAATATATCTATGACCTAGATTTTTTAAATTCTTACACATTCTACCATTTTTTATCTTAATAAGAATTTAAGTTTTTTACTTGGCCTCTCTTTTTTTACTTCTCAACTCATACAATTATTAATTATATATAAACTGGCGCGGAAAGGTACGCACGCGAAGCGCGCATTAAATTCTCTAGGTTATATATTTTCTATAATTAAAAATAGAAACAATTTAAGAATCCATATTTTAAAACATTTTTTAATGAAAAGATTTTAAGACATTAAAAGCGTTTAAAATTTTTAAAAAACATATTGAGCGATTTTGAATTTAAAACGTTCCAATTAAAACCATTTTAGGCGAGGTAAAATTTTGAAAAAATATAATTTTTCCAATGGCATGAACAGTGGGGCAGAGTGAAAATGATCAAATTAGTCGAATTGTTTGAGCTGAACAAAAAAAAATTTGGGTTGAAATCCGCAAAAATGTTTTAAACAAATTTTTGAAATCGGTCAATATCTTCTGTTTCCTTTTTTGATTTAAAAGTTCAAAATTTTGAAAATTCTAAAGAATTTCCCTATTGCTTCGAAAATTATCACGAATTTTTTCTATGTACAGTGTTTGCTACTGAATAATAATAAAAAATTATAAAATAAAAAATTTTTTTTACTTAATTTCGAATTTTTTGAAAATGGACAAAAACGTGTTTTTTGGATTGAGTCCTATGTACACATTTTGAAAAAAGTTAAATATGTCGAACCTGAATTTTTTCAGCTTGAACCAAAGACAAAATCTGTTATTTTGTTTTTCCACAAAAAGTTTTTTTAGTGATGTTTCAAAGTTCAAATATTGTCATTTCTACATTTTTTTAGCGATTTTGACGACTTGCTAAAACTAAGCTTTTAGACGCAAAAAATGCCCCCCCCCCATGGTAAAAATAGGGCAGGGGTGTCATTTTTCTAAACTAATAACTTTTTTTCTAATTCATAATACCTATCTTTCATAGCTTCAAATGCGCCACCGCTAAAAAATTTTGCGCTAGCTAATTAATAAAGATATCATATTTTGAAGGAGGGCCAGTGTAACGCAGGTGTTAAATCCTCAACAGTGATGTGCAATATAATGTTGAGGACATCGATTAATTTTTCTTCATATGTGCTCATATTCGCTCATATGCGGGAGTTTTCCTATGGGGTTTCAAATGCGCTCATATGCGCTATCAAAATTTTTTGAAAATCTGGAAAATTGCCCATGCAATAACAAATATTTAACGAATATTTGAGAAAAACAAAACATTGCAGTTAATCAATATATGTTTAAAAACTCTTTGATATATCAAAACGTCTTTTTGTTTCTCAGCTGAGAATAGAATGAAAGGCATCATGACATCTGTGGGCACATTTTCCCTGTCATCAGTGTGGGTGTGCGCGCGCGCGCGCACGTGTGTGTGTGTGTGTGTGTGTGTGTGTGTGTGTGTGTGTGTGTGTGTGTGTGTGTGTGTGTGTGTGTGTGTGTGTGTGTGTGTGTGTGTGTGTGTGTGTGTGTGTGTGTGTGTGTGTGTGTGTGTGTGTGTGTGTGTGTGTGTGTGTGTGTGTGTGTGTGTGTGTGTGTGTGTGTGTGAAAGTTTCAATGAACTTACCGCGACCCCTTTTCTTTTTAGGACTACACCACTGCCTAGACCCATTGGCCCAGTTTAGGTAGTGAATTCGTATTCACCGTATCGAAATACATCAGGTTGAGAACATTTTCACTGAGATTTTAGGTTTTTGATTTTTTTCTTTAACTTTATTCACGTAAAAACAACTATTTAGCCAGTTTTGAGGTGTTTTATTAAGGTTAAGGCTAAACATAGACCCACTCGACAAATTCTGAGGGCGGATTTGAATTCAGCGCATCAAAATACATAGGGGTACATGTGTCTCATACCCAGATCCCAGATCCGACAACCATTTTTTTGTGGCTTTGTTTATTAGAGCATGGCGTCATAATCATAATAGGTTAGGTGGAAATGTCAGAAAGGTAAGTATAGTTTGCACATCTTGATACAGGAAAGCAAACGCCTTTTTTCAGAAATTATTCAAAAACGTAAAGTATATTATGAAGGTATGAATAGTAATATTTTTGAAGCCTTGAATGCATTTGCGCAATTCTGTTTCATCCTTTTAACGGTTTAAGACCTTTCAATTTCACGAAATATAATCATCTATCCGAAATTTGAGGTTAGATTGCCCAATTTTGATTGAATCGATCTGATACATTAACCTCAAATTTTGGATATTTTATTTCGTGATACTGAAAGGTTTTCAATCGACACAAGAATGGAACATGAATGAGAAAATACATTTTACACTTGACAAATATTCATATTCTGATATTTATGATTTACTATTACGTTTATTATATTTCATCCAAAGTTCAAATTCATTCCCATGACGTTATGCTAAAACACTCAAATCAAACCATAAATGGCTTCCCGCTCTTCGAGCCTCTTTAATTGAACAGCCACTGCCGCGGGCTAGACCATACAGGGAACGTGGTGGGATTTAAGAAATTTCCATCCAAAGATTTGATAATTTAAGCTTTTGAAGCAAAAAAATCTACGCGGCTCGCAGGCACATTCTCATCGAGCGCTAGAGGCGGGGCACGCTTCGCTTGCAAGTTTGAGCGCGCGCAGGGCACGCGAATGTTGGAGCTCGCGCTTCGAGCTCGATAATATATTTATCTCGCACTCGGTCTTTGTATTCCCCCCACATTTGTGCTCAGACCTTTTAATATCAAATGTATATTATATTTATTTATGACCACAGCCTAAAATTGCTTATTTAGATATTGCAAAATGATGTATAAATTTTGTTCTCCATGATATGTTGAATAAACAAGATGCAAGCATGAAGAGCATGGGCCTCAAAATTAACGCAAATAAAACAAAAAGTATGGTGTTGGAAGGAAAGAGTGAAAAAACACTATGTACGAGGGTAGTTCAATAAGTCCTTAGAATGACCAACAGATGGCGCGCGAATCGCTCCAAATCATCTGTTTTCAGTCAGCACCACTCCCGCCTAGATATAT
>NC_046657.1:94073031-94079672 GCF_010883055.1 Belonocnema kinseyi | reverse complement strand
TTAAGAAAAACACAGAGGCGTCTTGTTCAGTGTGCTCTGAAACCTAAACTAACATGGCGATCGGGCTGAAACTATAGCTACAAGCTATCTAAGGATGGTACTTATAGGACCATATAGGATTCCGGGACAGCAGTTACTTCTGTTTTTGCAGCAACTTCGTAACGAAGCAAATGTTCATGCGGCCGCGGCGTTTAATAATGAGGATAGTTTCACTGACGAAGAGTTTGAAGCTATTGCTCCTGTAACAAAGAAACAATTTAGAGAATTGTCTGCATTTTGTGATCCTATTCCACAGTTACATGGACATGGTGCCAGATACGTAAGGAAAAAAGATCTGCTGACTTTCCTTTTCAAAATGCGTCAAGGTCTTTCTGATGAATTTCTGAAAGTGATTTTTCATTATTCGAGCTGGCAAGCTACAAGCATGGCCATTTCTACTGTAAGAGAGTCTTTAATGCAGCGATTTGTGCCTGGTAACATTGGATTTCATGCGATAAGCAGAAAGGAATTCATTGAAAGACACGTGACATCATTCGCCAATGAACTTTATAATCCACAACCAGAAATTCCCAGAGCTATTGCTATCATCGATGGAACTTATGCTTACATGCAGAAGAGCAGTAACTTTCGCGTACTTCGACAGTCATTCTGCAAACATAAAGGACGTCATTTGGTAAAACCTGCTCTCATTTTTGTTCCAGACGGATACATACTTGAAATACAAGGACCATATTTTTCCGACTCGCGAAACAATGACGCACAAATGCTCATTAACGAATTAGAAAGAGATGTGGAAGGTATGAGAGAATTTTTCGACATTGGTGATATTTTTAGAGAGGACCGTGGATATAGAGATGCCCAACCACTTTTAGAACGCTTAGGAATTGTGTCCAAGATACCACCATTTCTCCAACAAGGACAGAGTCAATTGGTAACGGAAGAAGCAAACGAAGCTCGGCTAATAACGAAATCTAGATGGATAGTGGAATCCAGAAATGGCCACATAAAATCCATTTTCAAGTTCTTCGAGAAAACCATTCCGATGACTCATGTACACAATCTAAGGGACCTCTTTCGTATTGCTGGTGCCATAATTAATCGATACCATCCTGTTATCGAGATGCAAGGCGCTACAGCAGAGCTTGCAAGAGAATATATAGCGAGAGCTCGTGAGCCAAATATTGTGCAAGCGCGCGTAGAAGTGGACAATTTGCGCTACGGAAATGCAAATTGGAATCGCCTGCATGAACTTCAAGTACCACAATTTCTTCGCCTTACATTGGAAAAAATACGCGACATAACAATTGGCGTGTATCAAGTAGAACTTGCCCCATCTTACGTTCAAGACAAGCTGCAACAAGAAGAAGATGAGGAGTTTCAACTAGATACGCGACTTAATGAACCTGGTTTGATCAGAGTACGAGTATTTTCTCGTTTCCGAAATGCGACAAGGTACCAGTTGTGGATAGCGTTCAATGAGATCGATGACATAGGACCAGACAATAACGAAACGCTTCTCGGTTATTACTGCACATGTAAGCCAGGGGCCAGAACTCTTGGCACTTGCGCACATATTGCAAGCGTTCTATGCTTCCTGGGTTATGCACGTCACCAGCAAGACGTAAAGTATCCTCAAACTTCCTTGCTACAAAGAATTCTAGACGCTACTAATAGAGTTGAATAGGCGAACCCGAATCAAGAGCCAGAAATAGCTTAATATTTCGCAAAAGCTACTGGGATTGGTTCTATTCGCAGATCATGGGTGCTTAGCGTTCGGCACTCTTGAGAATAGTACAATGTAATTATCGGAATGTACGCACTAGTTACTAGTCAACGGTGTAGGCGAAAATATGACAGACCACGATCTGAACCGCGATTTCTATGTTGACATCGCTTTTGTAACAAAATCTGTTGTAATTCGTTTTATTCACTGATCTTGAGCGCTTAGCGCCGCATAGCGCTAAAACTGTCCATTTTTTGGATTTTTTTATGGATATATCATCCGGCACTTATAACCTTAAAAATTACGAAGTTTCAGCTAAATCCATCGAAAGCCATTTTCCCATACATTTAGTGCGGGGTCCTTTAATTATTATTATTTATAACATGCATTGGTATTAACACAGACGTAGTTTTATTGTCTCATTAAAAAAAAACTTTTGTTATGAAACGTTATATTGAAATTTCTGACGTTTTTTGAAAAACTGAACTTCCTTATTTCCATTTTTATTTTTACGATTTAAACGTTGCACACATGGTCTACACAGCAGCCTTTGTAAGCGATTCTTTTAATTTTCTCGTTACTTACGACCATCGTATAAAATATTAGCGCTGGTATTGAAACGAAAAGGACGGGGGACTTCCATTGGGTGAGGGACTTCCGTTTGAGTTTCCGAGACGAAATGCCGTCTTTACTTTTATTGCTTTCTGTACCTTTCTTTATGCGGTAATATACGATCCTAATTATTTCAAAATAAACAGTGAATACGTCTCTTATCCGAGAGTCATAGCTGGTTAGTGTTTTATGCTTAAAAGTTCACCAACATTCAGCAGCGTTGTGTTAGATAGGAGTTCATATGGTCTCATTTTCCCATTCCCGGCCCTCTTTTAGGTGGGAAATCAAAAACATATACAGTGAAACTCTTCTATAGTGCCAATTATGGGGCTGGCGGTGGGTGGGAACTAACTCACTATAGCCCGCTCCGCTTCTGTTTGTTCACGCTTGAGTGTTCGCTTTAGTGACAACAATAGATCCCGCGCACGCCGCAATGCTCCTGTTGCACCTGCCTGCGGCGGGGTGTCAATTCTCGGAAGAGCTATAGACGGGAGGGCTATTGAAGGGTTTCACTTATATATACGTGCATACATACAAACATATATATATGTTTGTTTTTGAAATCAAAATTTGTTATGATAATCTTGTAGCCCATCCAGAAAGCAACAATTTTCTTGTCTTGACTTTTTTTCATAACGTGCGTTATTTGGCTTAAAATGCTCTTGTGTTTTTTAGTATTTTGTAAACGATGTAACTCTGGTAATTTTCGGTTTTATTAAAAAAGTCATCAGGATACATTGTTCGTCTTTTCAAGTACTATAAAAATCCGTACAGAGAATTTTTGAATCTTGAAAAAGCAGACCCAAGAATATTCAAAAGGCGCTCACTTTTTAAATTTGTATCAGAAATAGCGGGTTAGCAACTTTGACCGTTAGTTTAGGACACTTAAAAAAATTTACTAAAGGACAATCCAATCTGTATATTCTTTCGAAAGTTATCGTGCTAATAAACTAAAAATCTGCAGAAACGCTAAAGAACGAACGGACAGACAGACGCAATCGTAAAAACCTGTTTTTAGGATTCAGGGGATCCCAAAATGTGGACATTTGACAAAAACTAGAGGTTCAAATTTTACACAAATCTAATACCTTCTCTAATGAGAATGTAAAAATGAATAAATTTGTCATAAATAATTTTTTGATAGTTCTGTTTTTGTTTTAATTGTAAAAAATAGCATTGAAAACATAAAATAATTAGTTTCTCCGAAAACCCACACACGATACGAAAAAGAAATTAAAAGACAAATGTTGTAATGAGAATATGCTGACGCAGCGGGCAGATTCTTTTTACTGTGAATGATATTTTTCATGATTAAAGCCAAAACTAAGCACCTATCAAAAAGTGGTTAATAACAAATTTGTAGATCTTTTTCAAATGCACAATTTTTGTCTACACTTCTTTTTTCGTAGTTTGCATAGTTTGACCGCAAAATGTTATTTTTGATTTTCCATTATTTGTTTATTCTGTCAAAATTTTAATTTTCGATTTTTCAACAAAATTCAAAAAGTTGTTATGATAATCTTGTCGGAAATTCAAAGAGCAACATTTTTATTTCTTACTTTTTTTGATGGCGTGCGTTATTTGGCTTAAAATGTTAATTTCTATGTTTTTTTTAAATTTTGTAAATTCTATAACTCTAGTAATTTTTGGCTTGGTTAAAAAAGTCATCAGGATAAATTTTTCGTCTTTTTGAATACTATGAATATTCGTACAGAGAATTTTTGGACATTGAACAAAGTGGACTCAGAACTGTTCAAACTGCGCTCACACAAAAACGTATGAAGGTACGAAAACAGATGAATAAACAGAAATTGTGGATTAAAAAAAGATCTACAAATTTGTCAGAAACTTTTGTAATAAAAAAACATTGAAAATAAAAAAAAAACTTTTTCGAAAAACGACACAAGCTACGATATCATTTTAACTAATAAATTTTTCGCTGAAATTATATCTACGAATTTTCTTACAGCTACTTCTCGGAAATTGTTTTTACATTCTCATCATAAAAGGTAATAGATTTATGTACAATTTTACCCCACCGTTTTTTTGTCAAGGGTACACGTTCTGAGAGACCTTCTGTGTCTCTGTAGATCTTTAATCTGTCAGGACAAGAACTTTCGAAAGAATTGAGCGTTTGGATGGGCCTTTCAAATATTATCTGTCATAAACTCAAGGACAATTTCGTTAGTCAGACATTTTGGATAAAAACTAAAAAAATAGAGCATTTTCAAAATTGTCGAGACTATTTCTTTTTAAGATTTGAAAATTTTGTCTACGGGTACTCGTAGTAAGCAAAAAGACGAACAATTTCTGCCCATAACTTCTTTTGATAAAAATGAAAATACCAAAGTTACAGCATTTACAAAATTAAAAAAAAAACGAAAAATAAAATTTGAAGCCAAACAACGCACGATATAAAAATAAGTCGAAACGGGAAAAACGTTGATTTTCAAACACCCTACAAGATTGACAAAACAAATTTTTTAATTTTCTTGTAAATTCAAATTTTGACCGCACAAAAAAATAATGAAAAAAAAATTCCATTTTTCGTTCAAACTATAGAAGATACGGAAAAAGATAAATAAAAAAAAATGTTCATTCAAAAAAGACATACAAATTTGTTATTATTCACTTTTTGATAGGGTGCGTAGTTTTTCTTTTGTTCGTAAAAAACAGCATCAAAAATAAAAAATAAATAAAGTTTTTGAACAAAAGACACAAGCTACGTACAAAATTGGTTGAAAATGGAGTCACGTGTCCTGGCATGAAGAAAGCTGTGTATAATAAAAGGGTCTTGGTTAAACGCTTCTCTCTCTCTCTCTCTCTCTCTAAAAAATGGGCTGGAATAATTTCAAAAATTTGGCAATGCCTTGAGAGTTTTCATGTTAGAAATGAATGTTAGTTTGCCTCGTGACTTTTAATACTACACCATGTATTCTTTTATATTGCTATTTTAATTTGAATAAAAAATAAATAAATTCTAGAATATTCACCAGGATTTTATTTTATTTTATCTTTTTTTTGTGAAAGACTATCTTCCTAATATATTAACTTTTAAATTTCAATTTTTTATTTTTACATTCTCCTCAGTTTTTGCAGATTTTTTGTTTTTTGGCACGATAAATTTCGAAAGAATAGGCAGATTGTATTGACTTTTGGTATATTCTTTTAGCCTCCTAAACTAAAGGTTTTCAAAAATTCTCTTTACAGCTGTTGATAGTATCAAAAAATACGAACAATTAATCCTAATGACTTTTTTTGATAAAAAAAGTATCACAGTTGTAGCATTTACAAAATTCCAAAAAATGCACGAAAATGAACATTTTAAGACAAATAACGCACGATATGCAAAAAGAAAGAGAAGAAAAATGTTGCTTTTAATATTAATGCATATTATGAATTGTAATAATATACATTTATTAAGAAGATAGATTTTTCAGTGTAGCTGAAAATAAAAATTAGTGCTAAATAAGGAGCAAAAACTAAGTTATTATTATTACAACATTAAGCCATTTCCCTTTCGGAGTAGGCGTGACTCACTCGGTAGGTGTAGGAGTAGTGTGTGGAAGGGATAGAGAATTTTCAGATTGATCCAGAATTCTCGTGTTATTTATGTAAATAACACGTTCGTTCCGTAACACTGCTCCGACCTCTCTTCTTCCGACCTCTCTCTTCTAAGTAGGGTCTCATTCACACATTCTAACCATTCTTTCCGCGGTCTACCTCTGGGCACGCTGCCATTTACTTTACCTTGATACACTCGTTTCGTTAGTCGTTCATTTGGCATTCTCTCAACATGTCCGAACCATCTTAACCGATTTCTTTCCCATGTGTCTACTAACGTCTCTTCTGCACCACATTCTTTTAGAATTATCTCGTTACTTACATTATCCATTAGAGTTTTCCCGCATATTATGCGCATGAATCTCATGTCAATTGCGTTAATTTTACTCTTATATTTTTCTTGATAAGTCCATGTCTCGCTACCGTATAGTACAGTCGGTACAAATATAAAAATTATGTATTGCCATTTCAGCTTTATTTGATATACTTTTACTTCTGATAAGGGGACCTGCTCTACCAATAACCTTCTTACCTTCGTTTATGCGTCTACCTAATTCCTCATATATCTTCCCGTCCCTAGTAAATAAGCTACCAAGGTATACGAACTTATCAACTTGTTCAATTCTCTCATCATTCAATAAAATATTACGAGGGTAGTTCAATAAGTCCTTAGAATGAAGTATAAAAACAATTTTTTTGGGTAAATTTTTTTTTATTTTTCAACATAATCTCCTTGGAGCTC
>NC_046657.1:94060476-94072931 GCF_010883055.1 Belonocnema kinseyi | reverse complement strand
TCAGCCTTGGAGGAGATTATGTTGAGAAATAAAAAAAAAATTCTTAAAAACGTTGTTTTTCTTGGTCAGGCCGGAAACTTATCAATCCACCCTCGTATTAACATCAGCATTACAAAACATACACGTTTGCCTGCCTGTTTGTGTAAAAAAATACAGTCTTAAACAGCCTGGGTCACGTTGGAGCTCCTCTATCTCATTGTGAATCGATTGATTGCAATTGAGACATAACCTACTCTCATCGGCGACTTCAAGTGGTGGTCTTCGAAGTTGAAGGCGTCTAAAAATTGCAATGTTTTGCCTATCAGGATTATTATTTCCATCAATTCGAGCCATTTGTCCTGGTTGATAGACTCTATCGCACACATAGCAATTAACTCGAACTCTGAATGCCATTTTTTAAACCATAAGAGAAAAAAGCTCTTATGGTCTTGAAAGGCAGAGGAATGTATTAATAAAACGAAAAGAAAATTCAGAAACAACAAAATAAAACAAATAAACACAGAAACTAAACACAAAAAGGGAATAAGAAATACAACGCAATTAATACAGAAGGAAACAGATAGGAATTTTTTTTCCTAAGCTTACCAATAAAACTACTATCCGCTCTCGAGACCTTT
This sequence comes from Belonocnema kinseyi, assembly GCF_010883055.1. Taxonomy (NCBI): domain Eukaryota; kingdom Metazoa; phylum Arthropoda; class Insecta; order Hymenoptera; family Cynipidae; genus Belonocnema; species Belonocnema kinseyi. The sequence goes on along the minus strand of NC_046657.1, from coordinate 94,072,314 downwards.
CACAAAAGAAATGACAAGCATACCATCGTCAATGAAAATAATAAGTGAATGCTGTTTAATATATGTTTAATATATATATATTAGTTACTAATCTTACTTTGCATACCATTGCTGTCTTTAAAAAATTAATTACTTAGTCAAGTTCAAATCTTGAGCGCTTAGCGTTTCGAGAAGCGCGCAATATAACTCATTGGTTTGGCTAAGCTTATTACTGACTACTTTCTGATGAGTGATTCTTATAGTGACATCGCTTTTGTCGCTAAAGTTACTAGGATTGGTTTTATTCGCTGATCTTGAGCGCTTAGTGTTTAACCCTCTTGCGAAGGGTAGAATGTTATTATCGGTATTTGCGCTCTAGTTACTAATGTTACATTGTGTACCATTTCTGCCTTTAAAGAAGTGATTAATTATTCAAGTTAAAATCTTGGGCTCTTAGCGTTTGATCGTTTTGAGAAGCCCGCTATATGAGTCAACGGTGTAGGCGAAAATATGACAGACCACGATCTGAACCGTGATTTCTATGTTGACATCGCTTTTGTAACAAAATCTGTTGTAGTTCGTTTTATTCACTGATCTTGAGCGCTTAGCGCCGCATAGCGCTAAAACTGTCCATTTTTTTATATTTTTTTACGGATACTTCATCCGGCACTTATAACCTTAAAAATTACAAAGTTTCAGCTAAATCCACTGAAAGCCATTTTCCCATACATTTAGTGCGGGGTCCTTTGTGGAAATTATATACAATTTGAGGGACAAATTCGAGTGCGAAGCACGAGACACGTGATGAGAATGTGTTCGTTAAATCTGAAGGAGCTTTAACAAAAGAGAATTCACTATCACCAAATTACTTTTGTCGATGCTTTGACCTTTAGTTTTAAAAAGTCTGTGCACAAGTGTGGGGAATATACAGAGACCGAGCGCGTAGCGCGAGATCAATACATTATCGAGCGCAAAGCGCGAGAACCAACCGTCGCGCGCCCCAGGCGCGTACATACTTGCGAGCGATTAGAGTATGCCCGCGGGGTGGGCGGATTTTTTACTAAACAATATGATTTCTGTCGAAAACAAATCACTGTAGTTTTCGTCGATCAAAATTAAAACATTTTAAATATTGTGAAACTTTAAATTTTAATAATTCTAAAAAGTTTGAAAATTGTTTTCTAATTGGAAACTTTCACTTCTTTGTGAACATGATAACTTGAAAACGGTTGCAGATAAATTGATGGAATTTGAAGGGCTTATTCTTAATACCAATATCTTAAATCTGACCGAAGGTTTATTAAAAATATTTATTGCATTTTCTTAGCACTTTATGATGTTTTAAAACTCGGTTTCTTATAGTATAACTTTTTTCATTAACATAATCCAAAGTTGATGCACAAATATAAAAGATGAGGTGAATCGACATTTTATTGGATAGTAAGGAAGCTATGGTAATTCGTAATATTTGAAAAAACGTTTTTTCATAGTAAAACTTTTTTCATTGGCGTAATTCAAAATTGATGCAAGGACCAAAAACATTCCTTGATTCGAGACAAATCGATTGACCTGTAATATTAATATACTTTATTGAAAAGTAAGGAAGTTATATGCTTATTCATAAGATTTGAAACATCTGTTTTAAACAGACAAATTTTTTTCATCGACATAATTCAAAGTTGAAGCACGAATAGAAATTTCTATTTTTAAATTGATCAAAATGAATACTTTCGTTTGTCTATTATTAATACAAAATCACTAATGCTTTCTCTATGAGGAAGCAAATACATTTGCTAACGGAAGGCAAGGAGCTCGAGAAATGAGCACCAAATCATTATAAATACAAACAAAATGGAAACACTTGAGATCGTATTCACAGCTAGTTTAAATTGTGCATAATGATTTTTTAAATTCACTCTTTTTAATCTAAAGGGTAACAAGAATAACTTTAAAATCAATGATAATACATTTCTTCTCAAGGGTGGCCAACTTAATAAAGAAGAAAGTTTTATGATAGGTCAAACTGGAGTATAATTAATACTAAACAATAAATAATAAAAAGAACATAATAAACTAACAAATAATAGACGGAAACATAGGAGTTTCAATGTGGACGGAATGAATAAATCGCAGATTATTATATATAATTAGAATTGTTCTCTAATATTATAATATTAAAATTAAGGTGAACATTTTGAAACTCTTATAATCCAAAGTCTGATGCCCAAAAGTATAACCTAGTAACTGCCATTTACCTTAAAGGCTAGTTTCTAGCACTAATGCACGAGAAAGTGACCTCTATCTTAAATGTTACTTACAAGATTATCTTTTGGACAGTAGATGTATGGTCGGAAGTAGTTACAACTTTCATAATTTTTCAACTCTGGTATACTCTCTGCAAATGTGAGGTGAATCACGAAGCTAGACAGCTAACGAAACCGTGTCGCATTTTTCTATAACGCGTGGGAAAAACATACACAGGATTGTTTGATAAGTAGAGTATGAACTGTAAACATGAAGATAAATCCAGACCATGCTGAAATTTTTAGTTTGTTTCTTCCTAGATGAAATCAATATTATAACTTTTGCCAGTGAATCCATTTGTTATAGAAACATAATTATATATATGTATATATATATATAGAGAGAGAGAGAGAGAGAGAGATTCAGTGACATATTTAGAAAACGTATATTCTTATGCTTTTCGTATTTAAGTTTTGAAAACAACATGTGTTTTGGACACATTGAAAGGTCGCGTCATTTCTCTTGAGAAAAACAAAGTATTTTGCTGAATCAATACTTTTCATGCGTTCATTATATATAAAAATAGTTCTTCTTTTAATATGCAAGCATTGGCAATTGGAATTTATGACGCAAAAAACTATTATTCTTTTTAAAAACCTCCTTGATTAAGACTGTAGCGATTATTAATAAGTAGTATTCTATATTCTTGATATGAAGAAGGCTTTCCCCTTTGACTAAAGTTGATATAAAGTCTTATATAGAAAGTTGTTTTTAAAAGTTGGGTTGCTCACTCCAATCTGAAATTAAAACTTTTAACATAATCAGTCTTTGGGTTGAAGTTTATCGAGAAGAAGTTTTGCAACTGCTGTTATTATTTTGAAATTATCGTTTCTGGTAGAAATTTGCAGTCCTTTCAAACGTTTCTAAAGTTGCCAGTTTTGAATTTTGATTTCATTTCACTTATGTTCAGATTTATATGTCGTAAGAGTGACTTTAAAGCATTTTGTATCATAAATTGAAAATATATTAAATTACGAACAATACTAAATTATAATTTAAGATATAGGTAAACGTAAAGCTAAAGTAGAGAAAAATTTTTAAAAAATCTAATCTCAGTATGTGATAAAATTAATTTAAAAAGGGCTAGGACTGTTTTTTTAATAAAAGGGACATAGGAATGAAGATGGAATTTTAGGCAAAGTTGGCTTGGTGTACAATGTAAGTACATGTATACCTAAACATACGAGAGAGTTAGTGCGCAAGTGCAGAAAGTAGAAATACCTCGATCGATCCTGGTCCTAATCCCAGTTGCGCTGTGCATGGTATAGTTTCCTACATTAATAGCTTTTGACGGTAAATTTAACTTAGATGTTTATCCCTGCTTCCAACTTCCATAAATTAATTGGAGGTATTTATCAGTTTTTAAATAATACAAATTTCCATAGGAAATTTTTATATAATTAAATTAAATAATTAATATTTAAGTTTTAGAATTTGTAGGCGTCCGCGTGAAAAGGGCCATTCTGGGCGGTTCTAGATTAGGCGATATTCGCATTTTTCTAAGTCTTGTTTAAAATTATTTTTTTCCGGTTTAAGTGAGGAATTGATACTAGGACCTACGCTGAATCTATTGCCACTGTACTCATATTCCAAAAACAAGCGAAAGTGAATATGTTTAATGTGTGAAGAACAAATGTAACATGTGCAGTTATGGCACTCGCCTACTTTAGATCTGTTTTTCTCGAAAAGCGGGTTTTCGAGATTCCAACTTGAAAAATGCCCCGGTAACTTATTTTTTAACTTAAAGGGTTCGCCTTGGACCTAAATTAGAAATTAGAATGATTATTTTATGCTTACATCCTCATTGTAATCAAAAGGTATTCTTTTTTTTTTGCGAAAACTGACCATCGTTATCGTCGCCGCCGTTGTTGTCGCCTGTATACCGGAAAACTTTAAAAAGAATACTCAGATTTGATTGTGCTTTGTCTCACGTTTGAAGCGACCAAAAATAAAGATAAAGTTCGTTAACCAGCTATTTTGGATACAAATTCAAAAAGTTAGAGATATACAAATTTTATGCACGGCTATTCGTAGTACTCGAAAAGTCGAACAATTTATCCTTTCAACTTGTTTTCAGTAACAAAATTATCATAGTTATAGCAATTATAAAATTCAAAAAAGGAATGGACAATGAAAATGTTAAGCCAAACAACGGACGATATGAAAACAAGTCAAGAGAAGGAAACGACACAAGCTACGAAAAAAATAAACGCAGAAAAAAGTTGTTTATCCAAAAAGGGCTAGAAATTCTTGATTTTGATTATAAAAAATAACATTAACAATATAAAAATCAATTTATGGAAAAACGACGCACTGTACAAAAAAACATTAATTGACAAATTTTCTTCATACGAAATAGGTCTATAAATTTGTTATTAACCATTTGGTATGAATGTATATTTTTTTAAAACGTAACTAATAACATTTAAAATAAACAAATTAAATTTATGGAAATACGACACAAGATGCAAACAATGATTAATAACAAAACTGTTTTTAAAAAAATTTGTAATTATAAAAACAAGACAATGAAAATATGCATGTTTCCATGTCAATGCATATTAGGAATGTTAATGATAGAAATTTAATGAAATAATACATTTCTCAGGGTAGCTGATAACGAAAATTAATGCAAAATTAGGAACAAATATTAAAGTAATCATGATAAATACAATTTTGACTTTATTTTGCAAAATCTGAATAAGCAATCCTACACTTTGGTAAAATAAATTCAATATACACAATATATGCACACGACTTTTAATTGTAGCGGGGGTTTGTTCCTGACCTTGGTTTGAATTGAAATTCACCGAAACGTAAACATCAGGGCTGTTTCGTATTGTTGCGCAACGTGACGCAGTTACCAGCTAGGCCGTTGAAACGTTTTGGAATTCAAAGAAAAAAGTATTATGTGAAAGTTGTTGAAACTGTTAAATTATATTTTTCATTGTTGTTTATGACACCTGGAAATCGTATTGTCGTGAAAAAATAAATCTCAAAGGATTTTATCAATATTTTCACAAAAATCAATGTACAACATGAGAAAATCCCACAAACATAATTTACTAAAGTCAGGAAAATCCAATTCTCAATAATCCATGATCCATTGCCATAAATATGTTTATATAGCGTATTTTTGTTTCTGTACTCGAAGTAAATTAACAAAAACAGAAAGGAAAAATTATTTGTGTACATTAGAGAACGAGGTTTTACTTGTTTTAGAAGTTTTGATTAAAATAGTTCTAATAATTTAAAGTAGTAAATTTTTTGAAGATGATTTTGTAAATTTTCAATTGCTAGTTACGTTTTAATAATTTTCATGTTGTTTAATAAAAATATTTTTAAAAATATTGATCATGCGAAATTTTTAAGACGAGCCCCCTAATCTTTTTATTGATTTAACATTCTGAATACGATCATTTAAAACATATGTTGCTTTTTCGATTTATATCAGTTAACGTTTGATCTAAGATAAATAATATTTTGAATTTTACAACTTTTTATAAATATTTCGTCCTTGAACTTTGTTAACACTTATTTTTTGTTAGATCTTATTTAACGCTTATTTGAAGTTGTATGATATATCTTGCATAACAAATATGTCCTACATTTAAAGAGTATGTTTAAATTGTACGCCACAAATCAAATTTATCAATATCTAGTTAATTTCCTTTGAGAAAAGTACCCTGCCGACGTGCCAAGGACAGCCGGGCCTCGACTGCACCATTGCTTGAGTCCCGGTAAGAAACCTTGCATTAAAAGGTATTCAAAATTTTGAATCACTAAGAATGCCATTTGTGTCCTTTGTTTTTTAATCCTCATTAGGCGGTGAAAATAATAAGATTCCAATCCCTTTCAAAGATGGGGTAAGGTGGGAGGAGATCCCTTATATAAGCCCAAAAGTTTCGCGATCCTGTCACCGCGCGAGATGGCGCACTTGTCGAGTAGTAAAAAAATTGAAAACGTAAACACGTTTTCTAGCCTCAAATTGGACGTGACACTGAAACAACGAGAATCCCGATGCAGTCTACTACAGATGTGCAATCTCTAAGAAAATGCCGTTTGCGACATAACGGCATCATTACATAATTTTGTCACTATTTCCAAAAATGTTTTTACAAAGTATTCGATCTGCAACTTTGCTTATCAGTAAGTTTTTGTTATCTAGATTCTTTAATCTCGTTAAATTTCTGGCATTCCATTTCAAACATTATTATAAACATTAACATACCTCGTTGCATTATTTTAATTGTATCATATTTTTGAAAATCCACTTAATTAAAGTTATTTCTAATCTTACATATTATTCAAATTAGTAAACACATGTTGAAAATATTGATTTTATCACAACTAAATTATAAATTAAACCGCTACTACTCTACTATTACACCCCCTAGTGACAATTTTTGAAATTAACCGCAAGCTTCAATAAGGGAACTTTCCTCTCCACTGCAGTCGCCGGACCTATGTATACGACCTGAGTCAAGTATAATTTATTTGATGTAATATTTATATAAAAATAAAAAGGTTATCGACTGAAAATATGACACTATAAAACCCAAATCCTGAAAGTAGGGGACTTTAGGGAGCACAGCAGAATATAGGGGACAATGAGGATATGTAGTAGGTTGGGGCGGAAAACCAACTTTGTGCGTCCGGGAAACGCCTGGGTGCGGAAAAGTGTCCCAGTCCAATCCGAAACTCAGCGCACTTTGAAATTTTGAAATCGGATAATATCTTCAGTCTGTTCTTTGAGGGTGAAATCTCGAAATTTCACTAAAAAGCACTAAAATTTAAGGTTTTGCAAAAATGGGCTTAAAATCGATACCGATGCCTTCCAAGGGTGACTTTACGATGAAAAGTCGTCAGAGGGTACTTAGAGGTCCGTACCGAATCGCCAAAGTCACCCCATGCCAATTCTCATGGAGGGGAAAATGGCTCAAAATTGTGTATTTTCGAGTAAAACGCTTAAATACTTGTGCAGCTCCTAGCTCACTGAGTTCTACCACTTCGAGTGACAAAGAGATCACCACGTGGAGGTGGCTGCACATCGGGCTCCACTCACGCCCTACCCAACCAACCAACCATATGTAGGACGTGCTTATTTAAGTCTCAGAGTCAGTATTCACACCCACAAAGTCTTTCTTAGTGTCAAATAAGTTGACAATCTTTCGAGAAATTTGTGTGGCGCGTATCTGTCGATCCCGAGCATCGGGACCGATGCCTTGCCTGGACACTTCTGTTACCAGTCTAACAGTTCTTTCCACCGCTACTGTGTGACAAGGGAAAGATAAAGATGTAAAGTCCAGTCTGGTACCAAGCCGTCGGCCATAGATAGCTTAGCGGTAAGTTCATCCTCTGTTATAGGAATTAAAACGGGAGGTACGGTAAGTGAAACATCTGTCTGTTCCCAATCAATCATTTCTGTGTAATCATTAGTCGGTTACCATTCCAAGAAGTATATTTTCTGGCATGGCAGAGAAGCCGTTTGTCTGAATGGAAGTGTTTACCACATTTCGGTATTTCAGAGGAAGAAACCTTGACAATTTGATTGCTTGGAAGAGGTGCCGACTCATATCAGCGATAGACTTATCCTGTCTGAGGTGGAACCACTGAGGTACGTATACTGTGAGTAAGTATTCAATTAATACTTGCAGTTTGTTTGTGGGTCTTTTTGTTGATATGTATAATCTCAGAATTCTATTTGCAGTTGTTAGCCAGCGAGCCATGTTGATGGGGCCTATCTTCCGGGAGGCCAGCTCAGGAAAGCACGCTCCGCACCGTATGGCATCTGATATCTCATAAAGATACCTTTAATCTGATCTAAGATCAGTATGCTCAATCTCAGGTAAGTCACACTCAACTTGTTTAAACTTTACAACATCGAGGGTCTTACAAGTTGGAATTTGTCCCCCTATTGGCCCTGAGCATTTGTTCGGACAAGAGGTAGGCCCGTCAATAAATACGAAAAGACTTCTGAACGGTAGCTCATTGAAATGTAATAGACAGACAACTCATTGCAAGGGAAGATCAAGTCATTCCTCTAGTGGACGAATAATTCCTCCCTTCCAGCCCGTATTCGTATTTGTACCGTCACAGCCCACAACTACCATTGCATCGAAGCCTCCATTCAGTTCTGTTGTTACGTAATTATAAATAGAATCACACTCATCTTGGGCATGGCTCGATGGTGTGACGACATGGTCTACGTATTTAGAACCTGGTTCGGCCACCAAAGATATGTGTTCCTCGTTAATAAATCCGGAGGCTGTCAATGTTTCGTCTTTCCGACTATCAAAGAATAAGCCACGAGTAGAATCCTGATGGCGTGATTCCTCCTTCAACTTGGAGCCTATTTTAATTTTCTCGTGCCTTATCTTACTTTTATCTATGACTAGACACTTATGTACTTTTTGAGAAATATCCAGGGAGATCATACCTGCTCGATTGGCAGCAAGGAGTACATACGAGCTTAAATGTGGCGCAGCCCGTTGACTTATACCATATCTTTGAACAACTACTGCTGCTTTAGATAAGTCAAGTCTGGCCTGCGATCATTTTCTCTGCACAAGTCTGCGTGGTATGTCGTGAAAATCGTCATCATCGGTAGAAGCATCAACCTTTATCTTAATTTCAGGAGGAGGATTATCACCTACACCTTCCTCAAAGAAGGAATCTAAATCTATATCCATATCAATCGTAGAGGAAGGTGTGGAGGCCGATGCAGTAGGAACGCTTTCCCCACCCGCTCCCCGTTCAAGTCTGCCTTTTTTTGCATTACGTTCTGCTCTCTTATGTATTCATTTTGTTTCAGAGACATCTACGCTGGCGATTCCCATGAGTCTTTTACCTCTTTGGTAAAGATAGAAGACATGCTCTACGGCTGGAACCTTCTTTTCCTTGGGACAGGAGCACCTAGACAAGTCAACGCACTTACAAACGGCTATGTTAAATAATTCAGAGCAGTACTCTTTGAAGGCGGCGATTTTCTCATCCTTATTACTTTGAGAAGTTGTGTTACTCTTCAATGAATTTTTCAACGTAGTGTATTTTTTATGACGATTTGTGAGACATTCCTTAATGCGCTGCTCTGAGACCGTTGGGATAGAAGCAGATTCCCAAATAACTAGTAACTTAGAACCGACTTCGTCGGCAATGTCTCCAAACGAAGGCTCCTTGTCTTTTTCTGAAAGACAGCCCTTTTGCCTTCGAACCTCCTGACAACATCGCAGAACGTCAGCCCTCGTTGGCAAAACGTTCTGACCAAAATCATTTGGAGGACCAAGTATAGGGCACTGCACAAAGTCTCTTTGCGAATTTCGACATGCTGTGGCATACAAACCAAAGAGGGATTGTGCAGGCAGAACCAGAATCTCTACCACCAAAAGTACCAACGACGGGACAATGAGAAGAAGAAACTATAGCGACAACGTCAACTAGCACCTGCGAGTGAACGAACATTAGGCGTGAACCGACAGTAGGAGCCATTGACAGGTTCTGACAAGTCTCGACAACGATCAACCAGAGGGAGGGGGAGGGGGAAGGAGACCGGGGGGGGGGTCCAGCTTCAGTGTAGAGGTGGCACAGACGCTTGTGTGCTCATAGACAGACATGACCCAGGGACCGCACAATTATTTAAGCGTTTTACTCGAAAATACACAATTTTGAGCCATTTCCCCCTCCATGAGGATTGGCATGGGGTGACTTTGGCGACTCGGTACGGACCTCTAACTACCCTCTGATGACTTTTCATCATAAAGTCACCCTTGAATGGCATCGGTATCGATTTTAAGCCCATTTTTACAAAACCTTAAATTTTAGTGTTTTTTAGTGAAATTTCGAGATTTCACCCTCAAAGAACAGACTGAAGATATTATCCGATTACAAAATTTCAAAGTGCGCCGAGTTTCGGATTGGACTGGGCCACTTTTCCGCACCCAGGCGTTTGCTGGACGCACAATGTTGGTTTTTCGCCCCAGCCTAATATATAGGGACAGGTATATGAAGCCGAGCAATCATACATTTTTTTAAATTCTATCCCAAGATATAACGTTTTGATCTAAACAAGAGTCCAATCATTACACAATAAAGAATCAATTGGCAACTACATTCACACCTTTCTGTTATTTTCCAATTGCTTTTGGATCGAAATGTCACATCTTGGGATATAGCTTGAAACCCCTAAATTTAAATAAAGAGAATAATTGTTCAATTGTGAACATCAATTTCTGCAAATACAAATTAGCATAATTTTTTCATTTGTGAATGTTTAGAATTCCTGCGCTAGACATTGTGAAAACAATTATTTTATCTTCCAAATTATAATGGTGCCTGATATCTTCCATCTTGAAATAAATTCTTAAAATCTTTAAAATAAAAAAATATATATAATTTATGGAACGTAAATAATGTATTGCATTTTAAAGTTTAAAGATTCCTTTCATCTTGATATTAAAACAGCTCAAGTAACAACAAATTCAAGCGCAATTCAACTAAACTCTACATAATTGTACGTGGTTACTACTGCATTCGATACCTATATAAATTCATCTTAATAGAATTAAAGTGAAATAAAATGCATTCAGAATAATTAAAGCAACGATTTAATTATTTTAGTATATTTAACTTAAGCAAATTAAATTTAGGCGTCGCCCATATAAGTAACTTCACGCTGTAAGAGGCAGAGAGGGGGTTTATCAAAGTGTGAGACTAATGGTATCAGGATACGAAAAACTCGATAAATGCATGACCATGGGTGGAGTAGGGGGATGTTGGAAAATTGTGTGACGTTATTTATGTACGGCTTGACATTCGTACATTAAACTTATTAATTTTAATGACTCCAGGGATTTTAAGTCTATTCTATTTTAATTGAATATGATTACTCATAATTATTAACTGTAAACGCTTTTTGTACATAGCTACTTAATTATAGGTTATTTCCCAGACTCTTATCATAATATTCTATCAGGTACAGACAATCATTTAAAGTAATTTCAAATGTTTACATAACGAGCCAGTTGTTATATGTATAACCTAGACTTAAAATGATTCTACGAATGATGTGCAAAAATACTTCGACTCAAATACGATATCTCCACATGAGTCATGACACGAATTTTCTGACCCGACTCGAAGCTGTCATCGAATGAAAAAAATTCAAATCTGCTCAATAGATTAGCTTAAATTGAATTTTATTGAATTGACACCTGAGACAAATTATAAATAAATCGGTTTTTAGGATCGACACCTTTTCATAAAATTAAGTGAAAGACAGTTTCAGAAAGTAGAAAAAATATAACCGCAATCAATTTCAGTGCACTTTAAAAGAGGCAGCAATATATTTTTTTAGAAAAAATTAGTTTTTAGCCAATATTATTGTTCTGACAAAAGTTATTTGACATGAGGTGTTTTTTAAACCTCATCAAGATATCTTCATATTGATTCCGTCTCAATAAACAATGGTTTATTTTATTTTTTGTAACTTTCTCTGCAATTCCACTTGTTGCATTCTGTTGAAAAATTGGCTTGTTTAATGTAAAAGTAAGGAAGGGG
>NC_046657.1:94056190-94060466 GCF_010883055.1 Belonocnema kinseyi | reverse complement strand
AGTTAATAGTCAATGCTTTTTTTTAAGTTAATAAGATGTGGAATTGATCCATTTTTTCTCATTTCGAAACAACAATGAAACAATGATTTAGCAATTTAATTATTTCAAACAAGTTGTATTTCGTCGGCTTTGCCCCTCACCGAAGGGCAAAGCCGACTGCATCTTTTTATGAAAATGAAAACATTCAAAGATAGGAAAATATGATGGTTTGCTTCTGTGGAATTTCATGTACTTGAAAAACTACCTCTAAAGATATCCAGCAAGAAGAATAAATTATTTTAAATAAAAATAGAGATAGCTGTAATATCCCATTTCCGGTCATTTATCGACGAAACTTGTGACACGTGTATCACCTAAGCACTTGCAAACTATTATTTCGTCGGGCCTACCCCCCTGCCCAGTCCTGAATTATTTATGAGATTTAATATATTTTGGACTTGAATTATGTCTAATTATTATAATAACATTGTTCAATATTGTTTTATCTGTCAAAATATCAAATTTGTATACTGTAAGGATTGTCATTAAAGTTGAAAACTTTATGTCAGCGAATCTTTCATTCCTTCACGGTAAAAACTATTTTCTGTATATTTTTTCTTTTACAACGTGAATTTTCAAGATTTTAGTACGTAACATTATCTACACAATAAAATAGATTTATTTAATGCAAAGAAGAACTGAAATTGTTAAATAATAGCGATGATATAAGAAAAGTCACCCTTTCCCCACCGGTTGGCGCTGCCCCCCCCCCCCACCCTATAAATAACACTATATTCAATCTTGAGTGGAGTAGGCTTAAAAAAATTCGAATCACTCCTAACTTGAGTCACTTTCATAAAGATAGATTCATGGCTCTCATGCCTAAACCTGTTAACTAACATTTAAGAAATTTTACAAGGCGAAGGTAAATCGTTATTCTTGCAATTTTAAATATTTTTTTAACCGTAAGAGGTTTTTTGTTCATCTCTTACAGAAAAATAATGCACGTTAATCTTATAACATTTAAATAGAAGTTGAACGTTATTTGACAAATGTAAGCTTTACATATGTTATCTACAAGGGCAGTTAGTGACAATCTAAACATGTTATCTGCAGTGTTCTACTGCTGATTTTCTATTCTTTTTCCCAGGCTCGCATTTTCTGCATTGTTTTTCAAGCTGCGGGCAAGTTTCATATGTCAAAAATTTTAGAATCGCAAGCCGAAAATAGTTGTGGTTGCAAAAATTTTTAATAGTTTATTGCAAAAACTTGCTGAGTTTTAGTAATCGAGACGCGTCGCTGACCTTTTCTTTACAGCCATCTGTAGACAACAACATCGAAGATGACGTGAAAGTAGCTACGAATAACTTTCGACACACACAGAGACTTATCTGCACACACACACACACACACACACTGAGATGTATCTCACTGCCCTATTTTACGAATTAACCGAGCCGATGTCAGAAAAAACACGGATTTTATATAAAATGCTATTAGCAGTTATGACGTTTAGACCGCGAACCTATGCTCTAAATACCAAAACGCGATTTTCGGAAATTCATTTTAAAAAACTAAAAGGAGTTTTGCCGTTTCGTTTGCGGAATATTAACTGCATATAAAAAATGTTCCAGAAAACACAAAAAAATCAATTACGAAAAAAATGTCGGTTAACCGATTTAGACCGTAGACCCTTCAATGGGATTATAGTCGGTTTAATTCGATTTTACGCATTCAGTGACTTAGCATAGAGACTGCACAAATATATTCATGTCGTAAAACACTTTTATGAATTAAAAAAAATCCCTACTAATTTCGAACATATTTTCGTTATGCCCGTAATCTATCACAATGAGCCTCAGCCAATTTCAACCTTAGCGAAATCTAACAGAGTGCCACGTGACATTATATTCGGCAGATTTCTAATTTGACAAATGTAAATACTGTGTTGAAGATCCAGAAATGATTCAAAGTACAAAGTACGGCTAAATTCATAGCAATCTAAGTGAGAACAGGGCTTTGGAACCCTAACTTTGGAATATAGTCCTAGTGGACCTACATTAATCCACCAAACCAGAGATGAGGTGGGAGATAGCCGAGATAATGGAATAAGAGAATGTGAAAAACATGCGCTGATAATTGCGCCCTCTTGGCAGATTACCTAAGAGTTACTTTGAAGGCTCAAGTTGCGCGTCGGTAAATGACGAAAGTTAGCAATTTCTAAAATGATTTACCAATTTAGTTTCTGCTCAATTAGTTACCACAAAGATATCTTTGTTGCCGATCTGAAAGTTTCGAAAGGCTTCGGTGGTCTTCTATTTATATGATTATATCTCGAATCTCGATCCCCATGAGAAAGAAATGAAAGAAATTGGCGATTTTGATGTTTCGCATTATTCTTAATTTCATGCATGAGTCGATTTTGAAGTTATGTTTTTCAGGTGTATATAATATGGATATTATTACTATTATATATATTATTGATGTTAATATTATAATTATAAAACAGTATATTAATATTAATGACTATTTGACAATTTTTTAATATAAATAGTTCAACTTTCAACTAAAACAATTAGTTTTCTGCAAAAAAAAGATTTTGAATAAAATACATAAATTAAAAAAAAATTGTTCAAATTGTTTTCAACAAAATAGCAAAATTTTTAAACAAAAATTTAAATTTTATCCAAAAGGCTGAATTGTATACTAAAAAAACGGAATTGTTAATAAAATATATGAACTTTGCACAAAAGAAAGTTATTTTCCACCAAGTCTAATTTTCTATACAAAAATTAATGTTTAATCACAGTTAATTTTTCGACAAAAAAGAATTATTTGCTTGTAGTTAAAAGAAATTAATTTTTAAACAAAAACAAACAAAAATTGTCTGCAAAATAGTTAAATTTTCAGAAAACAAATTTTTTCAACTAAATTGATACATCAACCAAAAAAAAACTACATTTTTATCAAAGCAGTTCTAATTTCAACCTGAAAATTTGAAAATAATTAAAATTCTTTGGAATTGCTTTAAATTATTGAAATTAATTGAAAATGTTTGGAATATTTTAAAACATCCTAAAATATTAAAAACCCTTTGAAATATTTTGAAATTTTGCAATGCTCTTGAAAATTCCTTGAAATTTCAAAAATACCGTAAAATATTTTTAATCCTTTAAAATCTCATATTAAATTGCTATAATCAATTGAGAATTCCTTGGAACCTTTTAAAATACTCTCAAGTATTTCGAAACCATCAAAATATTTTGAAACACCTTGACATCTTTTCAAGATTTATAAGGTACTTTGGAGTTTTTTTAAACAACCCTGCTACAATTGATCAAATTCTTTGAAATTCCTTTAAATTATAAAAATGAATCCAAAATTCATTGAAATCTTTTTAAACATTCTCAAATATTTAAAATCCTTTCAAATCTTTTGAAATCTCTTGAAAATTCCTTGAAAATTTAAAAAAACCCTAAAATATTTCAAATCTTTTACAATCTAATACTACATTATTGAAATCAATTGAGAATTCCTTAGAATCTGCTTAAATATCCTAAAATGTAATAAATCTTTCAAAATCTCATATTAAATTTCCGTAATCAATTGAAGATTCCTTGAAACATTTTGAAATACTCTGAAATATTGCAATACCTTCAAAATATTTTGACCTACCTTGACCTCTTTCTTAAGATTTTTAAAGTACTTTAAAATTCTTTGAAATTCCTTAAAATTATAAAAATAAAATGAAAATTCCTTGACATATTTTAAAACATCCTCAATTATTGACAATCTGTTGGAACCTTTTAAAAATTTTGAAAGCTCTTGAAAATTCCTTGAAATTTAAAAAATACCATGAAATATTTCAAATCCTTTAAAATCTCATATTAAATTACTGTAATCAAATGAAAATTCCTTGGAACCTTTTAAAATACTCTCAAGTATTTCAAAACCTTCAAAATCTTTTGAAACACCTTGACACCCATTAAAGATTTCTACCAAACTTTGAAATTATTTTAAATAACTCTGCTAAAATTGTTAAAATTATTTGAAACTCCTTTAAATTATAAAAATAAATTTAAAATTCCTTGACATCTTTTAAAACATCCTCAAATATTTAAAGTCCTTAAAAATCTTTTGAAATCTCTTGAAATTAAAAAAAAATTCAGATTGAAATTTAGAAAAAAGAAAAAGGTCAAAACGTTAAATATTGTAATTTTGTAGATTAGAGTTTTGAAAATGGAATCAATACAAATTCAAAACTTTCGAAATCTTATTTTCAACTGTGAAATATAAG
>NC_046657.1:94037644-94056090 GCF_010883055.1 Belonocnema kinseyi | reverse complement strand
TCGTTTCAAAAATACTTAAACTCTAACTCGAGTAATTTCTATTAACACATTAATTTAATGCTTTAACTAATCTACAAACATAAAAATTTTTAACATTTTGAAATTTTTCTGTTTTCTAAATTTCAGTCTGAAATAATTTCATTTAGAGATTGCCCAAATGAAAAAATTCAACGTATAGTTGAAAATGTTTAAAAATTAGATTTCCAAAGCTTTGAAGTTCTATTGATCCCATTTTCAAAACTCTAATCTATAAACATTTCAAGATTTAACGTTTTGGAACTTTTTTCTTTTTTTAAATTTCAATCTGAAGCTTTACAAAATTTCAAAAGATTTTTAAGGATTTTAAATATTTGTGGATGTTTTAAAAGATGTAAAGGAATCTTTAAGTAATTTAGAAATTAAAAAAAAGTTCTATGTATTTCAAAAGATTTTAAAGGATTTGACGAATTTGAGAGAATTTAAAAAGATTCTAAGGAATTTTCTATTGATTATGGTAAGTTAACATGAGATTTTAAAGGATTTGATATATTTCATGGTATTTTTAAAATTTCAATATATTTTTAAGAGCTTTACAAAATTTCGAGAGATTTCGAAAGAGTTCAAAAGATTTTAAATATTTAAGGATGTTTTAAAAGATATTTTAAAAGATTCTGTGTTGATACTTTTGTTTACCGGATTCTTGAACCAACGCAGTTTTTAAATGTTTTAAAAATTTCAACATATTTTTCAATTTTCTTTAAAAAATTTTGTTTTTTAAATAAAAAATAAATTACAAGTTTCCCCAAAATTTTAGGCCAAAAATTTTTAATTTCTTAAATCTTTTCCAAATTCTGAAATAGAATCCAAAACTTTATTTCAAAATCTTCAGAAATCTAAATTTTCTTTTATGTTTTAAAAATCTTCTCAATATTAAAATTGTCCAGAATCTTTTTTAGCAATTTCTTGAAATATTTTGAAAAAGTTGTATAATAATCTTTCAAAATTAATTTTTGATAATTTTGACAATTTTCTTTCAAAATCTTGGAATCTCTTTAAGTATTATCTTCAAATGAACTTTCAAAATAAGAAAAATGTTACATTTTTTAGGAAGCTTTGGACAACTTTTTGATAATATTCAAATTTTTCAAAATTCTTAAAAAGCTTTTTCTTTCGAAATATTAAAAAATCTATATTTTGCTCAATATTTGTCGGCATCTCAGCAAATAACAAACAGAAAACATCAACTAAAACCATATTCATACAAAAAATTTGAAAGGATTTCTTGTTTTTTAAAATTAATTGTTAGAGAAAATTTTAAAAGATTTCTAAAAATGCTGTGAAAGAATCCATAATATCTTCAGCAATTTTTTAAATGTTTTCGGACGTAAAGATTGTAAGAAAAATTTGGGTAATGAAGTGATTAAAAATATTTTAGAAGTATAAAAGATTTCCTAATATTTATAAAATATTTATAAAACGACGACTTTTCAAGAAATAGTAAAATATTCTATCAAAAAAAGTATCTTTCAATTTAAAAACTCTGTCATTATTTGCAAGATTACATGATTTTTGCACTTTTCCCACAACATTTAAAAAATACAATGATCCTGCCAAGTCTTCCAGGTTTTATGTAAAAGAAATAATTAACTTACGTTATGTCCCATTTGTGTTCTAAATCAACATTCATACCTTTCGTAACACAAAAGTTATAATTAGCCTTTCAACTGAAGTGTACTTTAATAAATTTTTCTAATTTCACTACACAAAAAAAACTTTAAACAAATTATTGAAAAAAATCGGGTTTGAAAGACTTTGAATTACATGCTTAGAAACTTTTTTAAAACTTTGAACGGTTTCAAGAGAATGACACAATATTCTTAAGATTAATACGAAAATTTGAAAGGATTCTTCTTATATTAATTTTTTGATAAAATTTTTTTAAACATTTCTATAAATTCCGCGAAAAAATCGGAATATTTAAGACAAGTTTTTTAATTTTGTAAATATTTTTTTAAATTTTAAGAAAAATTCGCTTCCGTCTCAGACATTTAGAATATTTAGAAGATTCTAAGTGATTAATAAAAAATATTTCTGATAATTCACCAAATATTCTTTAAAAACAACTTACATTTGTAACACAAAAACAGAATTTTATACTAAGATTAATTTTCATGTATTAAAAAGACAAATTAAATAGCTCAATTTTCAACCTAAAAACGGATTTAAAAAAAGTTTAATTTTCAATAAAAAGAAGAATTTTTAACTTAAAATTAATTTTCTGATAAAAAACAACAAACTTGAAAACAAAAATGTTAAAATTGTCAACCAAATAGATGAATTTGTTACTGAAAAAGATCAATTTTGTACAATAATTAAAATATTTAAATTTTCAATTCAAAATCAACAAATTTCCAAAAAGAATTAAATTTTTAATGAAAAAGATGATTTTTTAACCGAGAAGATAAATTTTCTACCAACAAAAACAGTGGATTCAAAAAATATATAGTAATCTTTAAACACCAAAAAGTATTAATTTTAAATCAAAATGTTTGTTATTTTCCACCATATTTTATTTTTTTTATCATTATGTACTAAAAGAATGATTAAACGTTGGATTAATAGGCTCTTAAATTTTAATCAAAGCATCCCAAATTCACCTAGCCAGTTTGCGAACTATAATATAGACCATATACGCGAAATTACCCACTCTGATCTTTTCTACCGACATTGTCAAACTGCAAAAAAGCCGCCCTGTTTGACCGCTCAAGTAGAACCGTCTATTTCATGGACATAAGAAACAAGGAACTAATGCCATTGCGGGGGTGATGCAATGAGGGGGAGGTCCGCCACCGTTTGATGTCCGGCGAAAAACATGGCAGCGCCCACATGTTTATATTTTCATGCACAGTTTGTCGGCAAAAATGCTCGTGCGCATAATCAAATGGCACATCGTAAGATGGCGGCTCTCCCACTCATGGAATTCTCCCCTCTTCCGTGGATTCAACCCCGATCGCCAAAGTTAGGATGGCATGCCTAGAGCCTAGTCCCGTGTTTCCTATGCCCATGTCTATTTCAGTTCGTAAAAAGGCCTGAGTAATTGAGGGCGCGTTATTTTAGTTCGCAAAAGCCTCAGGTAATAGGTAGCGCTAGCGAAAATCGTTCGAAATTAAATACATGAGATCGCCTATCTCCCACCTCATCTCTGACCAAACCATAGGTTCATTTATCAACCAGTTTTCAATATACAGGGGCCTGAAGTTTTTCCTTTTTCACGCGTTTCTTTACCTTCACGTTAGTGTAACTTCTTTTAGGATTATCCGATTGGAGTTTTATTATAGTGTTTTGGAAAGCTATTTTCAGGTACTTTAAGACTGTAGCTTTTTTATACTCTTTGAAATCATGTAGAATAAAAAGTGGGCCGGAAATTTTTTCTTCGTCAAAAAACGAATACTGCAGGTCTAATGTGCCCTAAAATTATATTTAACTTTTTTTATATGATTATCTGTACGGAAATATGTAAATTACGTAATATATTTCATCTCGCACCTTTTATTTTATTCAGAATGAGCGTAAAAATTGTAAATTTGAGCAAGAAAAAATTTGCAGCCTACTTTTTATTCTACATGATTATAAAGGGTATAAAAAAGCTATTTTTGAAATATAATTTTTTTTCTTTTAAATGTGGTTTTTTCCAAAAATCAAATTCAATTATGATTTTCAACAAATTTTTTTTTAATATATCGCTATAATTGTCTTAAATTATATGAAAAGAGCTTTCCAAAGCACTATAATAGAAGTCTTATCGCATCATCCTAAAAGAAGTTACATTAACGTGAAAGTGAAGAAACGCGTGAGAATGTGAAAACTTCAGGCCCCTGTATATTGACAACCGGTTGAAAAATTTACCTATGGTTTGGTGGATTAATATAGGTCCACTAGGAATATATTCTACCCAAGTTTTAACCGAATACAAAAAAAAATCCTTTTAGGTGGGAACACTCGTTGACGTATTCTGCCCCTTATAATAAATAGGTTATGATTGGGCACATGGCAGACTGTCACATGGCCTTAAAGTCTTTGCGCTCGCTGAGTTTTTGCAGAATGTAACAACCCGTTCAAGAAAATAAGTGTCACGCTCCATATTTAAATTCAATAATATATTTTTTGTGAATCACGGGAGAAAAATTTCTATAATAAATCACAATTACTTTGCAACGTTTCGTCAGCTTGGCTCGCTTATCTCTTCAGCAGAAATTGTATTAAAAACCACCAACCTATAGAACCACTACAGAACGATAAGTTATGAATAATTTTGAGAAATAGATTACTCTTTACCTTATATAATATACTCAAAATTTTACATAAAATAAAAAAATTTGTAAATTGGCAAAGAAAAAGTTTTTTCTTGTCAATTAGTCTAAATTTTAATTAAGCGTAACGTTTGCACGTCGTTTGTAACAATAGAATGATGTGGAAGTTTTTTTTAGCACCGAATTAAAATCATGTGTGGGCTCCTTGTTTCAAGAAACAACTTTTCGAAATTTTTGATCGAAATTGCCAAATTATAACTGCTACTGGGCATCATTATAGTCGTTGAACAGTGAGTCAAAAAGTCTCACAGAATAATGTTGTTACGTAAAAAACTGTTGTTCTACGGAAGAGTTTATTTTACAACATTTTTGAATAAACAGTCCATAGAACGACAGATGTTCACTGCAAAATTCTTCTATACAAATCTTGCACTCAATTTTAAGGTATAATGAATAATATGGTCTCCAGTAGGCAGAGTTTGCAAATTCGATAGGAAAATTCAAATAGTCCGAAATCGTGGTTAGTCAAAAAAGTTCTTCACAGATGATTTTTATTTTGTGCTTAAAAAATGTTCACTTTATCTTGCAGTTACATGCGGGAAAAAAAGCGGCGAGCATGCAAAGTTTTTGGCTAGTTTGAAATTGCCTGAGGCTATGAACGTTCTGTACCGATCCGAAACTTGAAAACGTATAGCACTACAAACCACCATATATTTAGAAGAAGAAACATTCACTCGAAATGAAAATTGCAACTAGCAATTGTTAAAATAAACACACTAGTTGTTTAAGAAAAAAAGTTTGAAATTTTTAGTCTTTCAATAAAGATAAGAAATGACATGTGTTTGTCATTTATTTTTTATCGGTCAATATTTTTCCGAATGATAATAGAATTAGTTTGAGTTTCTCGTAAAGTTGTTAGCGTCATTTTACAAACTTAATAGTTAATTGAGAGTTTGTATAACTATATACAAAACTGGTTCAAAGAGAGATCAAAACAACATGTAATCTGTAGATTACTTGTAAAAAAACTTGTTTTTTCCTTAAAAGTGGTTTCAGAAATACGGCAATATTTTCTATTTGAAAATACTTATGCAGACAACTGTTAGTTTGTAATTTTATTCATGATGTGTAATACATAATTGTAAATGCCCGCATTAGAAGGGCCATTGTGATCAGTATGAAGTTACATATAAGATCACATAGTCAAATAAATTACAGGCATTTTGAGCCCAAGAAGAACCCATTAGTTTAAAAAAGCGCTTTTCGAGAAAAGCGCATATGACGCTGGCGAGTGCCATAAGACCATGTGCGATAAATTTTCTTTGAACATAAAATCTACCCAATTTTTGTTGCTTTAATAATATACCAGTGATAATAGATTTAGGGTAGGTCCTAGTATCAACCACAACTATTATAAAATACAAAAATAATCATTTTAACCCTTACTGACGAAAACGCGAATATCCTTTTTTATGTGGACGCTCGCAATAATTAATTATATTTTTATAGTAAAGGTGACTCTATCATAATCTGAATGGTCAACCAGGATTTTCCTTCAGAATTACCAATAGGTTATTTCGATCGGTTCTTTCGTGGATTTCGAATCCGGTAACGAAAATGTTCTATCACACGTAACGTTTGTTTTAAACGGTTTTCTGCCATTTTTCCAACAATGTAAGGATCAAACCCGTTTTTCGAAATCATGATGTAGTGTCACCTTTTCGTTTTGTAACTTGTAATCTACCAGAAAAGAATACGAAATTGCATACTGGCCCTCTGTTATTATTTTAGTGGAATAATTAGACAATAAGTGAATAAATATGTTTAGTATAGGCCCTATTGAAACAAGAGAAGTGTCGTGCAAAACCAACTCTGAATTGATTAAAGTATCGAACTTCAAGTTTAGTCACATGATCAAAAGCAAATCGATATTTAAATATGACGTACAGTGGCGCGTAAAACTAAACTGCCGGTGTTACCTAAAATACCATAGTGACAACAACAACGTGGGTTTACATATTCTAATTCTCTTACGCCAAGTGCTGTTACAAATAATGATACTTAATGTCAATATGCTTGGTTCGTGAATGGTGTAAAGGATTCCGTATCAAGTTTTGCGCACTTAGATGATCACAGTAGATAATGATGCTATTCTCGTTAGATTTTCAAATCCTGCTTTTCGGTGCTAGACAATACGACGATTCGTTTCTTTCTTGATTCCCATGTGACTACTGTACCACCAAGTTTAAAAGAAAATCCAGTGTACGAAGATCGACCATCGTTATTGCCTGCCCAGTCTGCATCAGCAAAGCCTTTTAAACAATTTCCGGTTTTTTGGTATTCCAATCCGTGGCTTCTTGCAACTTGAGGTATCTCAATACCCTCTTAGCTATTAGCGAACGTTCCTTGCCTGGATTCGTATTAAATTGGCTAAAACATTGACTGCATGGGTGATATCCGAGCGAGTAACTACATTCAACTACGTTCCAATACCGTTCCAATAAGGAATTGTTACATGATCTACCTTATCTCTCCAGTCTCTTCTTGTGCGGTCGGTGCCATCTGCTTCGTAAGTTCAACTTGTTCGTTTACTAGATCCTCATTAAACTCAATGCCAAGACATTATGCAGCAGGACCAAGTCTGTAATCTTGAATTATCGTGCACACATCTGTCTTCGTTTAAAGTTTTTAATCCATATATTCTTTGAGACGTTGATCCAGTTTATTGTACCGCTGTCTGCTTGATTGTTTGAAGCCGTACATGGATATTTTCAGTAGACAAACTAAATGTTTTTCTCATGTTTTCACGAATTCTTTTAGCTGTTAAATAAAAATTTCTTCCTCGAGTTCTCTATTGATGCAGGCCATCACCATGTCAAGTTGATAAAGTGTAAAACCTAACTCTGCTGAAAGAGCAATCAGGATACGAATTGAACCAAGTCGTGCTATAGGTGAGAATATTTCTTGAAGTCTGTACCCGGTTGCTGGGAGCAGCCTTTCGCTATCAGTCTTGCTTTCCTGCCGTGATTATTTCTGCCTTCCATTTTCTTGAGTATGGTCCGGACATTGCCTGTTCAAAAGTTGGATCTGCTGGCTTATTACATACTAGCTGTGCCTCATGTGACTCTGCTAACGGAACCATACTGTACTCCTTTTTCAATCTTCGGCCTTGATCTTCATCATATTCTTCTTTTTCTGTTTGGTCTTTTTCTCCACTATCTTCTTCATCTTAACCTTCAGCTTCAAATTTGTCTGATTCATCAGTTTGAGCTTCCACGTGTTGTTGCTCTATAGCTAGGATTCGTATATCAATAAACTTTTTAATATCGTCGTTATTCTCATTTTCGAAATAAACTTCAGATTTTTAAAATTCTTCTTCCGTTTTCTTAGGCCCTTCAAACTTTCTGATGGTGACGTCATCTCTGCTTTTTAATATTTTATTTTTTTTTTGGTTCACAGGTGATAAGCCTAAGAGTCAGAAGCATATCTAACAAAGATGCATTTTCTTGAACGTGAATCAAATTTTCCTTTGTCCTTCGTGTTAATTTGAGCGTAAGCTGAGCACCCGCTAAGTTTGAGATGACCTATGTTTGGCTTTCTTCCTAGCCATGATTCGAAAGGGTTAAAATTTGCCAAAGCTCTCGTTGGACAACACTTTCTAATATAAGATGGGATGGCTATTGATTCTGCCCAAAATATTTGTGGTAGACTAGCTTGCAACCCCACGCATCTTGCCATCCCGAATAACGTTCAATTCATCCGCTCTGCTATGCCGTTCTGTTGAGGTGTGTACTTAACCGTACGTTCTCTTTTCACTCCAGTTTGATCTAGAGCAGTAGTAAAATCATGGCCGCAATACTCAAGTACATTGTCAGTGCGTAAAACCTTAAGTTTTCTCTCGTCGTTAATTTCAACATAAATCTTAAATTTGAAACACTCAGTTTTTACGTCAGTTTTGTTCTCGAGGATACGAACTTCTAACCATCGTGACTTCTCATCAATGAAATCACGAACTACCTTGCTCCTCCAATCGAGTGAATCCATATTGAGCCGCAGACATCGGAAGTAATCCGTTTGAGCAAATTTTCACACCTGTTTTCTGAAAACTTAGGAAAAGGTGTACGTACCTGTTGACGAAGAATACAACCTTCGTATTTTAATGTTTCCTTGAACAATTTTGATGGAAGTTTGCAAACCATTACCTTCGAAATCAATTTTCAATTTTCTAGGGGGCCAAATCGTTGATGCCAATCCTTCACATTTTCTTCATTTTCGCTCATAGCAGTCGACTCTGTTGTTGATTCCAGATAATAAAAATTACCTTTTATTCTTTTTTTAAATTTGGATCAGACGTTCGAAGAATCATCACTTTTCGTATCGACCTTTCGATGAGCGGAATTTGACTGCATTCGTCCTTTTGATTTTACGAGCAATTACGCTTGTGAATTTTTACTAGCGCCATTCTTGCCTTTTGTGGCCTCCAGATCTTCTATTCATTCAATTTGCAAAGCTTCGGGTTCCAGAAGGGTGTCTCTAGCTTCAATCGCATATCTAGAATTTTCGTAGATATTTTGAAAGTATTATAAGAGTGACATAGCTAATAGGTTTTCGGATACTTCAACAAGCAAAGCGTTGTGTAAAGCAAACGCTGAATTGATGAATGTATCGAACGGCTACTTTAGGCACATTATCGAAAGTAAATCGATATATAATAATGGCGTATAATGGCGTGTAAGATTAAACAATCGATGTTACCTAAAATACAATAGTTACAACACCCTCTAAGGCAAGCACTATAAGAAATCTACGCATAAGCTACCAATTGTTTCATTTCACAAGATGAAAGTTTAAAGTTCACGTTTTTATTCGAGCCCTGTACTATAAGTCTAGCATATCTGGTTTGTTTTCTATATTTTTGCAAATATGACAAGAAAGATTTTCTTACATTTTGAATATTTTTTTCTTTTGTTGAAAGCAAAAGGAACGTGAAGGAACATTTTCTTTCCCGGATTCGAAATGCACGGGGAAAAATCTATCGAAATGACCTATTGGTCCTTTTGAATAAAACAAAAGGTCCAAAATTTGGTACAGTGTCTTTTAAATTTCGAAATCATACCCGCAACCACTGTAGTTATAATACTACTTTTCTTGTTTTTTTTTTTCAATTTTTACTTACTCATAAAAAGTGTAATGTTTACATAATACTGAATGATCGGTTATCTTTGATGTGGAAGAATCTTCCAAGGTTATTATGTTCTGAAAATAATTGTATTATTATTGAAAATAAAATAAGATTATTAGAATGTGAAAAACAAAATCGTTAAAACAATTAAAAATTATAAAATTAACTATTATTTCATAGCCAAGAAGTTTAGTGTTTCTTTTAGTGTTTCCTTTTAGTATTCTAATATTATTCTTATTTTATCTTAATTTATATTGAAGGAGAGCTTAGACAGCAGCGGCATTTTAATCTGCACGATAAAAATTTATCCGATGGTGGGTCTGTTTTATTTTCGCGCTATTAAAAGACACTGTAACGAAAATACCTAAAGTTTGGATAAAAACAAGTTCCGGGTTTGTCTGTCAACTAAAATGGGTGAGAATATATAAATAGAAAATTAATAAACGAGCTGCAATGCGTTCGTCTAACTTCTCAGAAGAACAACCTAGACGCTGAACGGACAGACCCCACTTCCTTTTTCCAACTCAAAATATAATATATCAAGTATATTATATTTTCGGCTACGATCGACTACAACATCACTGGTAATGGGAATGAAAAGGAGAGGTATCAATACCACGAAAGGGAGCTGCAACAACTGTGTCCAAAATATTCGGTTAACGTAATTGTCCTCGTTATTGGTGCTCTCGGATGCCAAAAATATGCCTTGCGAGATGGATGCAGAAAGCTGTCATCCTTGAGTCGCTTCGCGCCGCCACGTGAGACGTGGCCATAGGTGTGATTTACCGCGGTTCTACTGAGAGCCGATGTCATTTTTAAGCAACGGTTGCTCCCAGTGGGACACCACGGTGGTTGCTTACGCCTTTTGTAAATTATATATCCAATAATCGAATAACTATCTGATAACTATCTCATAATAAAGGGGGTTTGTGTCTATAATATCGATTTTTAAGCTTGGATGCCGCTAGTATGCTGAAAACTGATTTTTTTAAACAGGGGACGAAACTTTTTTTTCGGGTGTGGAATTGTTCGAGACTACCCTTCCGGAAAGAAAAACTCTAGTACTCAAGATTTTGTTCTTAAAATGGTTGAACACTATAAGTACTTAAAATGTGTTATTATACAAGGAAAGGTAACCCTTTGTCAATCGTAGTTTAGAAGTTAATCACGTTTCTCTGAACAAAGGTATATAATTTATCGATTTTCGGTTTTTGACGGGATATCGTACTTCAATCTATGTTTTATCTGATGGCGTATGACTTTTGATACTGTCAATCAATTTGTTTAAATAAATTAATTAATTTGAATTTTCTGTATAAACAAAATCCCTGCTGTGGAATTCCACGGCCAGATCTATTCATAATTTTTAGATTCCTCAAACTAATAAAAGTTTCATAGTGAAGCCTCGGCTGTTTTCTAAATTTAATCTATTTGGAATTAAGCGGGGATCTACAGGGTGGCGAAACAGACGATCGCCTTTCCTAGGATATTTTGAATTACCCTTACTTTTTTCATTTTCATTGGGAAATAGGGAAAATTGATGAGTAAACTCATTTGAGGGTGGTAGTTTTACCAACTTGCGCTCTCAGGTACAAAATTTTTTTTAAGTAACCTTCTGCCATTTTGAAAGTTGTTTGATCATCAATTTAAATACATTTCTAAAAAGAACCTTAAACCTAGAAAAATAGGGCTCTTCACTAAGCTATTAAAAATATATTTCAACATGACCTTCGACTACCATCCGCGAAAAAATTCGAGTCCTCTGACTTTGACGTTGAAAAAGTAAGTGAAAAAAATGGCTTCATGAAAAAGGGATCATTTTAAAGGTGCAAATGTCGTACGTTTATGAACCGCAAAGTAATATTCCAACAAAAATTTTGTAGCTTACAGATCTGAAAATCTGATTAAAAGTAAGGAAATTTGATAGCTTTTAAAGACAGTGAACTTTGGAGCATAGTTTTTCATTGAAAAAATATTAGGAAAAATCTTTAAAAAATCATGGAAGCTTAAGAATCCCATATAAATACAGGATGCGCTATCTGTACCTTCGGTATTTCAACATTAAATAGCTCTGAAATTTTTAGCTGATTTTGACAAATTAGCATGATTGATTTAGGATATTATCTACCATTTATTTCAAATCAGTTTTGAACACAATGCATTGTGTTCGATACGCAAAAAGCAGCTTTTTTCGGGCATTCTGCATAACATTGGCCAGCAATTCGATCGTTATAGCAGCTATTTTATCTCGTTTATTACCTGTGAGTTCGTCAATGGTGTTCGGCTTGCAGGCATAAACTTTACTTTTCAAATAACCCCAAACAAAAAAGTCAGGTGCAGTTAAATCCGAATTTCTCCCATATTTTTTACGATAAACACGCACAGTTTTCACAATTGAGCGATTGTTTTCAATGTAAAGCGCTACAATTTCAGCGCGTTCTTTCCATGTGTATTGACTCATAGCTAAAATGGTACTGAATGACGTTTCAAAATCGTGCACATTTGTCGAAATCCGCTGAGAAATGGCAAAGTTATTCATTGTTGAAGTATCGAAGGTCTAGACTGCGCACCCCCTGTAGTATTGGGAACACCAACGCCCTCTGAAGTAGCGAATCTGTTTATTTGGCTGTGACGAGATTGCACCTTGTCATTTGGGCACGCCGAAATATGTAACTAAACTATCTTTGGTTCTAATGAAAATAATGAAGCGATTTAAATTGGAGGTAGTTAGTTGAACTATCTGTGACCTTTATTTAACTGGAGACAAAAGTTCTTTTCATAATCTCTGTTTCTCATGAGGGTAACGGTGCAAACAAACAATTTTTTATTGAATAAAAGTCTGGACGTGTCACTTAAGAATTAGATCAATATTATTATCTTTTCTAATCCTCAAACATTTTATTATAGATAGTGAATGCTTCCAATAAAAGAAACTTTAAGATCGCGTACATTTTTTCTCATTGATAGAAGAAATTTAAACAGCAATTTCCGAGGATACACAAACTGGGGTCGAAGTTCTGACGTATTTCTTAACAGAGATCCTGAATCAAACTTTCTCTATGGATTTAAAGCGGTCTCGAAGTGCCTCTCTCAGCTTCGATCGCTAATAGTTCATTCATATTTCATATTGGATCGATTCTAGTCGACAATGCATCGACGACTCAATGTACTATATTTGAAAATGAATCGGTGTACTCCCATAGTTTATTAATAACAATAGGGTTGCCAATGCTATAGGAAGTAAGCGAGCTAAAGCCTTCACTTTGAACGTCATTCCTCCATTCTAAAAAATGACAGTATATTATGTACCTAGGAGGGAAACTTACTTCAAGAACTTTGCCTTCTTGATGCACACAATATTTTATGTAAAAAATATATTATTTTCAAGTTTATCAGGTCTCACATTTAAGGATAGGTTGACGCGGCCAAAATTGTACACAAACGATAGATAATGCGCATGTGCGGAGTAGGATTATGATCATAATTTTACTTCGCACATCCGCATTGTCTGTTGCCCTCTTATGTAAATGGCTACTTTCAGTGGTAAAAACCTGCTGATAAAACGTGTCACTCAAGCCTAAGTTACATAAAATATTCTATATTACATACCTACTTTCAGGTTTTTATATTTTCTTTCCTAAATATGTAATAAATGGAATTTAAAGATATTGATGCAAGTTTTTACCTAATGCAGGCATCATTTGCGCTTTTTATCAGTCTTTTTTTTTGAGTTTTTTAAATAGCCGTTTACATGCCAGAGTGTCGGACTGTTAGATTATTAGTATAAAATACTTCTAGGAATATTATAGGCTCAAAATCGTACTGCACGTATTCGCTGTCGCACCGTGTGTGATTATCAACGCGTCAACCAAGCCTCAAATTTCAGACGTGATACACTTGTACTAAATCATAACTTTATTACATAAAGTATTGTGTGTACCGGGGAAGCAAACTCAGTTTTTTCAACAGGGGGTTTAATTGCATGCTAGCTTGTGAAAATCATCCTCTTTCCCTACTTACTGACTTAAGCAATGTACATTAAAGTGACCATCAAGTCACCTTGACCATGGCCATCAAGGTCACTCGTCATTTTTCAATTGAAAAAACCTTACCTACGACCTGACTACACTTTTTAATGTCCATAACTGGACATAAACGACCCACCTGTGCGAAGGAAGCAGCAAAAAAACCTGTGTGACGAAGGGTTAAAAAAAGGGTTAAATAACCACCACATGATCCTACTGGGAACAACCGTCATCTAAAAATGACACCGGCTCCCAGTAGAACCGCGGTAAGTTACACTTATGACCACATCTCAGGACAGTGAGATAGATGGTCACAGGGCACGATGGAATCACAACGACAGACCACGAAACCCTCGTGTGTTTTGAGGACGCCAAGCGATCCAAGGATGATAGCTTTCTGAATCCATCTCGCAAGTGCCTTGACATATCTTTGGCACGCTGGTATGGCTTCAAGGTTACGAACCGACGATAGCTTTGCAGTTTGCACCTCTGAGAGCACTAATCATAACCCCAATACTTTAACTGAACATTTTGGGTAGAATCGATGCAGCTTCTTTTTAACGTCTTGACATCTTTCCTCCTTTTCCTTCTCTTGGGCAGTGATGCTGTAGTCGTCCGCGCCGAGAATTCGATCACGAATATATTTCGCTTTTGAAGTCTTGAAGAACGATATCAGACTTTGTATGTGCTGAGGAGAGTGCTGTCCAATAATCTTGGTTCCAAAAAATTTGCCACTTCTAGTTTTCGACAATTAACTCTATCTCTCTCGGAGCGTTCGGCAGGGCAGGTTTACAGCCAACGCGATAAGAACGACAAAGATGGTAATAAAGCTCTCCTAGGACCGCATTATGTCTATAGAGATACATTGTTTTCGATTGGGTGGAACAGCCAGATAGTAAGTGTTATAGGTACTCAGCGTGTGCATGACGTGCTCTGCACCTATCGCAGGGAACATTTTGACATAAAATGCGGTCACTTTATACTAAGGTGGCAATGACACATTTCTGGCATGAGAAAATGAAATCCTCCGTGCCTGAATTAAGCCCTGATGATCTGAGGAATGGCAAAGTTTGCTCCTTCGAGAAGGACTGTTTTTATACATTTCTGTGAAAGTTTCGGTGCATTTTCTTGTCGAGTAGTTGTTGGCGGAATTTTTTAACCTCTGCGTTCTTTACGCCAAGACCAACGGTCTCGGCAGCCTGCTCCGCGGCTTTGTTAAGAAATTTTCCTTTACCAATCATCTTGTGGTTCCTGAACGTTTTTAGGATAGCATCTCTGGCATTTTTAATTATGTAAGCTCTACTTAGTCCGCGTCCGCCATGACAACGGGAGATTTATAATCGCGGAACAGTAGGATTGATATGCAAGTTCTTGTGCATATGCATGATCTTATGCGTGACGATGTCAATGGCCGCAAGCTTGTTCTTTCTTTATTGAGCCAACACAAACTCTGTTTGAACCTGTTTTAACGCCGACAGATTTGAAGACCAAATCTGTTAAAAAAGATGCTTGTATGTGCTTCCGAGAGACTCCTTCACTAATTTTGCGTCCTGAATGCAAATATGGGGCACTTCCAGATATGTATAGATCTCTCCAGTGTCAAGATGTCTGATAAAACTTATATCCACAAGCTCAGGGTACTTTGAAATCGCTAATAATCTTTCCTTTCTTCAGATGAATTTTGGCACACTTGTACGATCCGAAGTCCATACCAATCTCTTCTGTGCTCCCGTTGACGATATTTAAAGCAGTTTAAAGTTTGCTTTTTCCAGAAACATATATCTTCATATATATCGTATAAAATACATGAGTGACCTTATGCTTGCGATGATTAGTGACGCCACGGAGGTTGTCTTTAGCAGGTTCTCTCGGCAGCCTTCTACACCTTTTTTGAGGCATGTTGTTGATACATCTCTCCATTCAAGCTCAATTCTTCGAAAAATCATGTTGTTTAGGACATCTGTCAAGATCTTATACAGTTTGTTTAAACAATTTATTGGCCTATAATTCTCTGGGTTGAACAAGCTGGCTTTTTTCAGTAGAAGTTTAGTGCGTGCTAACACCAGCCACTGTGGAATGGACGTTTCCATTTTTAAATATGAGGTGAATATGCGGACCAGATGTTGGCGTGTAAAAGTGAACTTCTTCCACCAGCAGTTTTTAATACCATTTGGTCCTGCAGCGAAAAAGTTCTTTGTACCCCTAAGTGCTTTTGCTACCTCTTCGTCAGTGACTGATGTTCATTCCTCCTCAGATTTTATAAGGTTATCGCAAAACTCCTTAAAGCGGATGATATCATCATTATCGTCTTTCTACTGCAATATTTTCAGGATCTTGTATACCGCTCTCCAAAAAGTATCTACCTCTGTGGGCTGGGTGGATTTTTAACAGAAACAAGGTAATTACTGAAGGGGCGTGATGGATTGGCGAGAAACTGTTAATTCTCCCTGATACATCTCTCCCTCTTGAGTATTATCTTCTTCGCGCCCATCGAATCTTTTTCTTCAGTTGATGCAAGCGTCTTTTGGTCTTTCGATCCATCGTCGGTTTCAGCCTGCGATTTGATTCGGTAAAAGCTCTCGCAGCACCTTAAACTAGAAAATTTATGGTCCAGATGTCGGACTCCTCCGATATATCCTCACGAAGGGAGACATCCACTTCAGCCAGATCCTGTAGCTTAGATCTTAGGAGGAACCTAACTGTTAATGTTCCTCCTTGTCCTGAAATCGCTACCTTCTCTCTTGTTTGATGCCCTTGGTGCATTTGTCTAAGAAGCGGAGAATGATTAGTATCTATCAGTTTATAATATTAACAAATTGGGAAATTTTCAAATAATAAAATTCCCAAGAGTTTAGAATATTACCGAATTTGAAAATTACCGAGTAATAAAATTCCCGACAGAATATTGTCGAATTATAAAATATCTGAACTGGAAAATTAATAAATTTAAACGATAATTTTTTTCTAATAAATATTATTAATTTCATTTAAAAATATCAAATATTATTATAGAAAAAATCTTTTAATTGTGTAAGTTAAGGAATTTTATCATTCGGGAATTTTCTAGTTCGGATATTTTATTATTCGGCAATTTCTAGTCGACAATTTTACTATTCGTGAAATTTTCAATTAGGGGATTTTATTATTCTAAGATTTTATTATATGGTAATTTAAGAGAGTCGGGAATTTTATTTTTTGGAATTTTTCAGTCCTTCCGTCCAAAAAAGAAAGTCGATTGTGGTAGAAAACGAACAATGAATGAAAAATCTTGGAAACGCAACATTGCGAAACATTCTCGAATTGAGGTACGTTAATTAGTTGATTACCAACAAAAAAGAATTTTTTGTTCATTAAGTTTGTGCAAAGAATTCAAGGGCTGTTCTTCTCGCACTCACAAACGCTCACTCTCGAGACGGAAGACGATCGAGTTTTTCGTGTCACGCTCATTTTTCGGTTAAAAATTCTGAATCTTTCCAACAAACTTTTTTCGGTCCTTATGAACAACTTCTCCACAGAAAATGGTTTAGACTTGAAAATTCTCTCGATAATTTTTTCTGTCGAACACGAAAAAGCATGGTATTAAATAGCTATGAAAAAAATCAACATATTGTTAAACTATTCACTTTTATATACACGAATCAAATTCCTGAGGCATCGACAACGTTATTTTGTATAAAACTAATTATCTAAAGGTTCTTCTAGTCGCATATACCAAATATTGTATCCAAAATTCAAAATGACTGATAAAAAATGGTGATGCGGATTAAAAAAGAACTTTGATACAGTATTTGGAATCTGACTTAAAGTCCCCTTAAAAATTTATTTCATACCAATCGCATACTTTTTTTTAAATCCTGGTCGCAATTTTAGATCCGCGATTTTGAATTTTACATCTTTTATATAATATTTGGCATCTGTTTATCTTTCTATTGAAATGTATATTTTTAATATCTAGTTTTTGGTGCGATATTTGGAATCTGTGCTCGAAAAAAACTCTTTGGAAGTGAGTTTTATACAATTCCTTCCCCTTTTTTACTTAATTCTCCTTTTTGCCTCTTTTCCCCCTTAAATTTAAAAAAAACCTCTTAAATTCCAACAGTCGATAACTCTAACCCTTCTCTTCATTTTTGTCAATTTGAAGGACATTGACCGTGGAAAATGGTTGAAAATAGTTAAAAGTCTATAACATCTTTTACTTTTAAAAGTTAACTCCATGAAATTTAAATATTCATGAAATACCTTTCCCGAAAAAAAAAATAAAAAAAGTCGTATAAATATTAGATGTTAGTGTAGACTGCAGAATGTAGAAAAAAATTTTGGAAATTGAAAATAATATGTCAAAAAGCAGCGTATCAATTAATACAAATACATTAGAAAAACAATGCTTAAATCTTAAGGAAACAAAAAAAATAAAAATAGGAGGTTTTTTAAATAACAATTTTTGTGAATTAGAATCTATCTACTGACAAAAGAACATTAAAAAAGAATTTGATAAAATTAACATTTTTCAATCCTATTGTTTGTGTGTATTTCAATTTTTTATTTCATAACTGGAAAAGTTGCTAAGAAGAAGCGAGCCTTAGAGGGTACTTTATGGAACATGCATATAATAACTACTGAATCGTTGTAATCCCTTCTTTTTGGATCCGCCATCTTGTATTTTGAATTTTTTAAATGATATTTAGAATCTGTGACTCAACAAAACCTGTCCATAACAAGTTTTATTTGCTTCATAAGTGCCTGATTACGAAAATAAATGTGCCTATCTTTATTACCGTTCTCTCACTTTAATAATCGTGGTGTTTTTTTTTTTGCTTATCGAATATGGGCTATTAGAAAAAGGAAGAGGAGGGGCGCTGAAACAGTTTTGCCCGAACTATTTAAAAAATTATTATTTCGTTATACGTATAGACTTTATAATACATATATTGTATTATATATTAAAATTAT
>NC_046657.1:94025122-94037544 GCF_010883055.1 Belonocnema kinseyi | reverse complement strand
ATATAATTTTATCTTCTGTATAAGTCAATATCGAATTAGAGCTTTCACAATAAAATAATTCAAACTGAAATCATAAACCTGAAATCAATAATTTATCGTTGGTTTTCTAAAAAATAATATTATCATCTTTCGACCTATAAAATAAATTTACGGTCCTCAACAGATTTTTATGATAAATTCAAAAGCATTGACATATTTGTTTGTATTTTTCAGTCAGAAGAAGTCGCAGCAGCAGCAAAATTATCACGCAACTTGGCACACCACGTTGGCGTCCTGACCGTTGTGATTTTGACCCGGATCTTTTGACTCCGACCTTGCTAGTAACTTCTACAACCTGACGATTCCCGCCGACCAAGAAAACAGCTTTAAATCTGCACCACTAAGAAGATAACCACCACTTTCAATTAAATAACAGTGAATCGATACAAAAAACCCTCGCATAAAAATCTAAAATATGTATGTAATTTTGCATTAGCAAACTTGCAAATGTTCTGTGAAGGAGGAAGAAGTATTGGTTATTTCCGATTCCTATAGGGAAAATAGCGTAAATTTTCCATTTAAAAAAACCTTTGTTTTATTCAATTAAACATTTGTTTCATTTAAAATTCTAGTTTGAGTTAATAAGTATGCATTAATGCGAAAAATTTATTTATTTAAATGACTAAACATTTTGAGAACAAAAAATTTATTTTATTCAATCCAAATTTATACTATTTTATTTAATGTTATTATGAAAATAAAACCAAATATAGTTAGGCTGCGTCTAGTCCTTCCAAACAATTGCCGGAGCAAGCTGGAAAAGGGGATAAACTAGACGTTCTGAAAATTCGGAACGACTAACTAAACTCATGAAAAATGTGTGACTACTCATCAAGAATTTCGGGACGAGACACATTGATGCAGTAAACCATTTTTAAAAAAATGTTGAAATGAATAAATCAAAGTTTTTTTTTAGTTTCGACGGAGTTTCTTAACAGCTAAAGCACAGCTACTCGAGAATTATAAGTAGTATGCAATATTAAAACTATCGATTCTTGACATGTTATAGAAACGTATTGTTTCAATCATTACGTGTGGAAATTATGTGTCGTGTGGCATTATACAGAGCAGATGTAGCTTATTCTGTTTTTCTTAATTTATTCAGAGAACGTCTATAGACGGCACATTATATCGACTGAGTCTTTCTCAAAAGACATATAGCTACTGTAATCTATATACTGTCAGCGTCTAAGAAGTTACGAGGCATTCTGTCGTTCAAAAATATAATTCCATACTTGAAATTTATCAAAAATAAGAAAATATTGTTATACTATAAGGTCGTTTCCAAACCAGTAAGAGTTTAAGAAATATTTTTATCTCATGTTCATGCATTTGAAACCTATTTCCACAAACTAAAGGCGAATCCTTTTTCTACTTTAGGGAGAAAGGAATTTGTATTGAAATATTTCTTTGAGTACTCTGATTGGTTTTGGAATTACCTTAAGTGTATACAAAATAATTTTTTACAAATCTAAAGAGTTTTTAATCAGTATATTATATGAGATTTATTTGGAGCTTAAGCAAAAAATGTAATTTTGACTGGCCAACAGTAAATGGAAAAAATAGGATAAAATCATTAAATACTTTAAGAAATTAACTACAAATTAGTTTATGGAAAGCAGTTTTTAATTTGTAAATATATGTTAAGAAATTATAAATGATTTCATATGAATTACATGTGAATTTCGGATTCCGTATAAAATTCTAGAAGATTCATATACTTCTAAATGAATCAAACGTGAATTCTGAATTTCGCATAAATTGTAGTTAGTTAGAGGGTTCTGTATCAATTCTAAAGAATTCAAGTGATTTCAAAGGAATAAAACATGAATTCTAGAATCCGTATAAATTCTGTAAAATGCAAGTGATTTTATTTAAATTGTAGTGAATTCATGTGATCCCTATACTTTCTAAAAGATTTACGCGATTTCAAATGGATTAAAATGTAAATTGCTTGATTCTGCATTAATTCTATAGAATTCAAGTAGTTTAAAATGAATTCTAAAATTCTCAATTTGGATTTAACGAATTTCAAGTAAGTTCACATAAATTTAAATATGCTCCAGGTGAATTCATGTGAATTACCTTTTATACCCAAATTCCATAAGGATTCTTTATCAATTTTTTCTGAAGTTCACAAAAATGCTTTCCTTGAAAATTCGATGGAGATTTAAGCGAAATTTAGTCGAAATTCTATTTAGTTTGAATAATTTGTCATTTCAGAAAATGACTGCTTTCGATAAATCAGTAAACTAGTTCGTGTATGATGAGTTAAAATTGTAATTTTTATTTAACATTTTAATTACAATTTATACAAAAAAAAATAAATTGAGCGGTTGGCTGCAATAACGGTATCCTTGCATTTTTATAAATCACTTTTTTTATTTGTTTCGAACGTAACTTTATTTAAAATAGAAGAAAAACAAGTGACTTCTGAAAATTCAATAGCACTGTTACTTTAAACAAACGTTCAATTTATTTCAAAATGTTCTTGTAACGCGTTTAAAGGTGTTGGAAACAGATCCTAAACTCAACATTGAATTGCCTTTTTTGACTCCAAAACTATTCCATTCTGTATTCTAAGTGAGAAATTGGATGATTTTAATACTTTTTGTGTAAAGCGATTTTTTTCGAATGCCCGTGTTAGAACCAAAAAAAAATTGTTTTGCGCTAAAAATATAGAAATAAGTCAAATTTTCTCTCCGAATACAGACTTTGGTTCAAAACAGAAGGCCCTATGTATCTAACATATGTAATTCTAGTATTTGTGGAGTAAAATGCGGCAATTTAATTTTGATTTTAGGGCCTGGTTCCATTGCCCTTAAATGGACTTGTATATTTCAACTACAGAAATGTTAATGTAAATTTTAAGAATAATTAAGCATGCGCCTATATTTTAAATATATATTTTTAATGGAACACTGATCAGCTCTGGATAAAATTCGTTTATCCAAAAAAATGTGTCATTTTTGTAGACATATTTTTTAGTCATGAATTTCATAAATATTATTCCTAGTCTCATACCCTCGAGTCATAACGCAAGACTGTATAAATTTCGAGAGAGTGTCTGGTCAAAAAGAACTCCTTATATCTACTGATATTCATTGTTTCTATACCTATGTAACAAAGAAAAAAGAAATTCCACGTGGAGTTAAATCACGATCCTCCGATTTTGTAACAAATTTTAATTTCAATCTGGAAATACTTACCACTTAAGCAATTTATTTTTCACATGTTTATGTACACAATATTGAATACTGAAACTGTGGGAAATGGTAAGAAACCAGAAAGAGGATATATAGTCTATTTTTGGTACGAATAATGAAAAAAGTTGATTTCTATTTTACCGATGTCATATTTTTTTAATTCTTTAAATCGGGTCTAGGCTATTTGCCTTCGATATATATTTCTTGCCATTTCTGAAAGTTTCAACGAAGAATATTGTGGACACAAACTTACGGAAACAGAATTTCTCATGTGGTAAGTATTACTTGCCCTTAAGACAATGAAGAATAAATTTCAGATCGATTTTATTCGTTAAAAAATATCATTTCTGTATTTTATATTATTTGACTCTAGAAACTAAAAATTTGCCTGTTTCAATGATAAGTTAATAGCTAAATTTCTTATTTTTAGAGCATTTACCTGAAATAATTGAAAAGGAAATCGGAGGTGCGGGAAATAAATAATCTCGAAGTGGCATTGGTTATCTTTCCAAAATACGTGATAATAATTCGGCAAACAAATCTCGATTGGAATGCGAGAAATGCGATAGGTGCTATTTCAGTAGTTTTAAAGCGATAATATTAATATAAAATTTAATGGATGATGGAAACTTGAGAGCACAATATGTAGATAAAATTGAGGAAAAGCATGTAAAGAGATTTTTTAGCTAGAAGAAAAATGTTTTACGCGTATGTACAAATGCGTAAGGTAGAAAATTAGTGAAAAGATTAAGTTAATCAAATCACTGCTGCGAAATCTGCTATAGGACATTCCACTAAAAATCAAAATTTAAAGAAGGACGACATTCATTATTTCTTATTATAGATTTAGTTAGGTATTTTGTAATTATTATTATTATCATTATTGCTGCTGTAATAATTAAATTGTTATTAGTATTATCCTTTAATTATTTTAAATTAATATCGTCAGTATATTTTTTTGCAAAGTTCTTTCGATTAAAAGTAGAACGAATTTGAAATAGAGTTATGTATAAAACTGTGAATTTCGCAACAGTGAAGAACTTTCGTACCGTTATCTAAAATTGAATTCGATATTTCACAACGATGGGAATGTTTTAAATCTCGTGCTTGAGATATAAACGTGATGAGTGGTTTAGGTGTTGAATGTGCAAAAAACAAAATGTGTGGATTTTATACCAAAAAATTTATTACTTTTTATTGATTAAATTTTTTTAATCATCTGCCTTTTGATTCTTTTGTTCATATAGTTTTATGTTAATTCCATTCTAATTGAAAAAAATTTTGTTATGATAAAATTTTTTGTTATAGTGTAGTAGTATAGTAAGTGTTCATTGACGATTAAATTTGTATTTTGTAGTGAGAACTAAACCTATTGTTATAATATTTTCATTCTGTATAATTATCAACATTTCTATAGTATCATATGATGATGACGTGCAGGGATTAAGTTTGTTCTTGTTTATTTATTCGATATGAATGTGCAACGAAAAGATTGATGAAAAAGGAGAAACTGACTTTTAGATCAAACTAGACTGTTTAAGCTGTAGATTATATTCTATAAGGATCTGATGATTGAAAATATTTTGTTGATATATTATATATAAATATATGTACATACATGGTATGATTAATTAATTATGATTATAAGACACGAGTATTATACGAATATATAAAAATTAATACTGCAACGTCTGCTGTTGTTTTCATTTTTATCTACACACAATAGGACCAGTCGAGGGCAATAACGGGTTTCTTGAATTTTCAGAAGTGACTTGTTTTTTAATTGTTCTTCATGAAGTTATATGGGTATATGTCTAGATTCTTATTCTTTTTTTGAGTTATCTATTGTAGTCTAAAGTATACTGTAAACGTGATTTTAAATAGAATACTCTAGATCAAAAGTAATTAACTGTACTTAGTAACCCAATGCAAAGAAGACTGTGAATTGCGTATCTATCATTTGCAGATTGAGAAAGTTAAAACGGAATCGGTTTGCGACTATGTGAATTGGTCATTTTTTCAAGCAGCTTCGGAATCTGCCATGCACTGCTATGACCATGTCTATCAAGGTCATATTGAATCCGTTCCCTCTTTTTGAATCAGACCGACTGTTTGAGATTAAGCTGTCATATTTCACACGATGTTTTAAATTTATAAATGCACTGAAAGAAATGAATTGCTGATACAGTTATATTGCGGGTTAGATCAGCAATCTGTATGGCTGGAATAGACATATCGATATTCATTTCTTTCAGTGTGATCGAAAGATTAAAAGAAATCATGCGCAAGGCTACTTACTAGATTCCTTTTGCTATTTCAGTTTTAGATTTTGTAAAGGCTTTTGTGGCATATGAGTTAGTCAAAAAAAAATAATAACGACTGAAAGTCTTTAAAACCCCTATCGGCGGCAATCTGGAATTCCAGTGACAGATACGCAATTCAGAAGCCTTCCAAACCCATTCAACACGAGGGAATGGATTTTTGTTTCCTGGGAAAGTTATAGAGGGGCTCTAACGTTATGACCCGCGATTTCAACCGTTATGGTTAATAGGTTATATTTACGTCGTTTATTTGAAGACGCAAGGAATTAGAGGAACCAGCTAAACTATCGCGTGCATTTTATTTAGAAATAGTATTTCGAAAAAATAAATCATCTTCCTACAGAGTTTAAAAACTTCGTCTATAATTGTGATATTTCTGGAAATATAAAGTCTTCGAGAAGTTTTGATCTCATAATTCTTACTCAATCTTCAGTGGTTCTTTCCTTCTATAAATAAATTGACCATGCTCAGGCAAAATCCAACAGAAAAAAATTGATTGCAGAGCGTAACGAAACATTAACACAATTTTTCTCGTAAATAACTATTTTAAGAGAGTATTTTTCGCCTGGCAAATTAAATAATATCATTAATAAGTGCCTTTAGCTAATACAGTAAAACTACCAATGTTGAGTCTACAAAACTTGCATTATTTATATTTTAATTGAAAAGGGAATCATTCTAGATATATAACACCCGTGGTATAAACAAATAAAAAAAAATGAACTTCTAAGGATTCAAGTTTGTCCCCAACCGCTCAATAATCCACGTAACTTGATAAATTCAAGTAAAAATGTACCATATATAATTTATATACAGGGTGTCATAAAAGTAACGGACCGGGCCTGTATCTCCTTAAGTAAGCTATATTTCACAAAGGTCAAGATCATTCCCGTAGTAAGTTTTTACGAGAAACCTGATTCTGACCTTAGTTTTAAACTTGAGGATGACCGGATCTCATGAAAGTCTCATTTATAACATACCGATTCAGGCTTATCGGCCCCAAAACCCCATTGGGTAATATTTTTAGTTAACACTTAGAATTGACTGACCTCAGGTCAGTGTCAAGGTCAAAATTTAAACTCTCATCAACACGTGATAGTTACATAAGTTGGCACTCTATGGAATATTTTCCAATAATGCTGTTCTCACAGCCATCAAAACATTGTTTGAGTTAAAATACCTTGGGGTGACATTTAAGTTCATCCGGAACATATGACCTAAGTACATACAGTGAAACTCTGATACTGGGCCGATTTTGGAGCTGACCTTGGTGGGGGATTACCCAGATATAGGGCCGTTTCGTAGAAAACCCGTTTGTTTGTTCACGCCTGATGGTACGCGGTTCACCCTGTGCAGCTCCTTTTACTCCTACTTGCGGCGCGGCGTCAATTCTCGGAAGAACTCTATCAAGGGCCCGATATCTAGGGTTCACTGTATTTGAATGTAAAATCTTCTATTGTTTCGATTGCCGGTGTCAAAAAGGGGCGATTCCATTTTTTTTAAGTTGACCTTAAAATAACCTTGAAGGTCATCGTCAAGGTCAAAACTAAAGTCACTATCAGGTTCCTTGTTAAGGATACTACGGGAATTACCTTGACCTTTGAGAAAAATAGCCACCGGACTCTGGGATACCGGTCGACCTCCCAGAGTATGTAGCCTTATCCTTGCATGGGGTGCTCTACAAGGATGGACAAATCCTTTCCCTAGCTGCTCGTGGGAACAACAATGACACCACAAAGTGACACCAAATTTACATGTATATCTAGAAGATATGCATTTATATGATTTCAGCACAACGTTTGGTCAGATTTGACCCACGCCTGGACATACGATTTTTCTTTTTTCTTTTCATTCCTTTAGAAAATAGCTTTGAAAATCTGATATTTAGAAATGTCTCATTTGATTATTTCTATTCTAAAATGGACCGTATATGTGGATTGATACGATTTCAGGGAAACATTAGGTCGGATTTGACCCACGTCCGGACATACAATTTTTAATTAAATTCTTTATTATCTTTTCTCTCGAAAATATCTTTAAAAATATGATATTTCACAATGTCACATTTTATTAATTCAATGTCAAAATGGACCGTATAAGTGCAATTACACGATTGGAGGTGCACGTCTTATCGAGTTAGACACTTTTTTGATAATGGAACATTCATTTTTAACTTTGTCTTCACACCTCGTGAATGCTGTGTGTCGAAATTAGCATATAAAAAAGCAGTAAAATATATTTTTATAAATAGAAAATTAACATTTGCAGGAGAAAATTTAATTTTTCTCTCATTTTTTTTAAAGGCAAAATTGGAAAAACCGACGGTGAGACTGCGTTTTTTGAACGCTCCCCTACCTTACTATTAAAAAAAGTAAAAAAAATATATTAAAAAGAAAATTATTTAGTGTGAAACCGACAAATTGCTTTACGTTTGCACGTTTTTTCCAGATTTGAATCACTTCCGGAAATAGGATTTTAAATGTTCTTTCTTCTTTTCTTCCTCTAGACAGCAGCTTTAAATATATGATATTTGAAAATGTCACATTCTATAAATTCTATTTGAAAGTGGAGCGTATATGTGGATTGATACGATTTCAGGTCAACATTTGGTCGGATTTGTCCCATGTACGAACTCACGATTTTCAAATTTATTTTTTATTATCTTTCCTGTGGAAAATATCTTTAAAAATATGTTATTTAAAAATGTCACATTTTATTAATTCAGTGTCAAAATGGACCGTATAAGTGCATTGGCACGATTGGAGGGGCACGTTTTGTCGAGTTGGAGACTTTTTTGATAATGGAACATTAATTTTTTACTTTGTCTTCATACCTCATGAATGCTGTGTGTCGAAATTAGCATTTAAAAAAGCAGTAAAATACATTTTTTTAAATAGAAAATTAAAATTTGCAGGAAAAAAATTAATTTTTCACTCATTTTTTTTCAAAGGCAAAATTGGAAAAACCGAAAGTGAGACTGTGTTTTTTTAACGTTCCCCTACCTTACTATACAAAAAAAATTTTTTAATAAATATAAAAAAAAAATTAATGTGAAACCGTCAATGTCAGACGTCTCGAACTTCAGGCCTATGATATCTTGAACCTTTCAACAGTGGGTGAACCTGGAATTTACTGTTCATAATCCACTACAGCCTACAATTCCTGATTGATGTTGATATTCTTTTTCCTCTAAAGACGATCAAGATTAATCCCATGAAAATCACTTCTGGTCCGATTTTTTAATTTCACTCTGCGGAATTTATGGACATTTTACAAACTTTTTTTTTGAAGAAAAGACTGAAGAGAATTAAGTCGCTGCCTGGCAGAATTATTGCAGATACACTTCAGGACCGTAAATATTTATTTTTTTATTTAAACCAATTATTTTCATACGGTGCTTAACCGCAACAAAATCTTGATCTTAATCAAAAATGGCTAGATATATTGTATAAGTAGTAGAGCAAAGTTGCTTAATTCGGACTACCTCCTAAGGCGGAACACCCCGGTAACAACGAGTTGATTGGGAAGTATAGATTGGCATCAAGAGAAACGCACATTTCGATGCCTTTAAATGCGTACCAATTTCATTTTTGTCTGAAAAATAATTTAATCTCATTGACTGGCATTGATTTTATTCAATAATTTGTC
Source organism: Belonocnema kinseyi (assembly GCF_010883055.1). Classification (NCBI taxonomy): domain Eukaryota; kingdom Metazoa; phylum Arthropoda; class Insecta; order Hymenoptera; family Cynipidae; genus Belonocnema; species Belonocnema kinseyi. The sequence continues at coordinate 94,028,330 of NC_046657.1, read as the reverse complement.
GATACAATTAAATGGCATTGACACGGTTTGATACTTGGTTCGTGAAAGGCATTGCATGGCATACAATTTGGCGGTTCGCCGAAAATCATTGAATGGTATTAAATGGCATAAACTTATAGGCATTACAAGCAAACCAATGTAATACCTTGAGGTTTATGCGCATTGAAAATGATTCAAACAAAACGAGTTTTATACAGTAAAATTCATTCAATGGCATGTGAATACGTGCTTAGCAGAATTATAATTATTTTGAAAGTGTTTTTTTTCCTGCACTCGAAGTAAATTAACAAAAACAGAAAGAAAAAATTATTTGTGTACGTTAGGGAACGAACTTTCACCTGTTTAGATGCTGTGATTTAATAACTTTTGATGATTTAAAAGAGTGAATTTTTTTTGTAGATAATTTTGTACATTTTTCAACTGGTACATACGTTTTATTAACTTCTATGCTGCTTAATAAAAATATTTTTAAAATTGTGGTCATGCGAAGTTCCTAAGACGACCCCCCCCCCTCCCCCTCAATAACATCTTTATCGCTTTTACATAATGAATAAGAATTTTGTTCAAATATGTTACTTTTTCGATTTATATTAGTAAATTCTTGATCTAAGATGAATACGATTTGGAATTTTACAGTTTTTCATAAATATTTAGTCCTTAAACTTTGTTAATACTTATTTTCTTTTTTACCTTATTCAAACGTTTATTCGCCGTTTTATAATTTATTTTGCTTGAAAAACAAGTCATACTTTTAAAGAATATGTTTAAACAGTACACGGAAAGAAATTTCAAGAGATTAATTCACGGAAGCTCGTGATTGTAGATACTTTTTTTATATTTTTTTATAAAAGACACAATTTTCCATTGAAAAAAAATGTTTTCCCAATGGAAAACGCTACATTTTGAAATTTGTTTATATTCTTGTTATTAACAATACAAATAGCTAACATTCATGTTTTTTCCACTTATTTTTTATCACTTAGAATTAATTTCAAAAATGTTTGATGAGAAAAACAATACTTCGATAAAAACATATTAATGGACATTGTTAATGAATGGTTATTTTACATTTTATATACTACTCCTACGAGATATTTACACATTTTTAATCAGGATAAATTTTTTTTGCCGTCGAGCACGGTATGAAAATAATGGTTTATATAAATTTTTCATAACAATTCGCTTAAATGTTAAACTTGACAGTTTAATATTGACAATAGTAATGTTTGCAATGATGCTATATCCTGACTTGCTATTGACCTGTGGGCAGAGTTCTTAACTTCCCGAGAATTTAAGTATAGGTTATATAACCGAGAATATGACAGAAGTTAGGAGAATTTAAGAATATGTTATTTTTAAGAATATTTTGTATTGTTCAGGTTATATCAGCGGCTGGATATAAATTATTTTCTAGCTCAGACATATTCAGGAATTATAGTATTTCATATACTTAAAAATTTTCAAATGTATTAATTTATTTCAAACAAAAACAAAGTTTTTTCTACTTTAAAAGATAACTCTTAAACAAAATAATTGAATTTTTAACATAATAGTTCAATATTCAACCTAAAAATATATATTGTCAACAAAAAAGTGTCATAGTTAATATTTTAATCAAAAAATAATTAAATTTATACAACAAAAGAAAAAAAATTCAAGACAAATTTCCAACAAATACAAATTTTTCACTCAAAAAATAAATAAAAGTTAATCTAAATTATTGAACCTTCAAACGAAAAGACAAATATTCATTACAAAAATGCAATTTTTAAACAAAAAATATCAATCTTAAAAATGAAAAAGTTCCATTTTCTGTTTAATATTAGCCTTCAATAAAAAAATTCACAATGTAGCTTAACTTTGACATAAGTAGTTGAATTTTCAATTTAAAAAGATTAATTTATAACAATATAATTAAACTTTTAACCAATGAGATAACTTTTTAACTTAAAATATAAATCTTTAACAAAAAAAGTGATTTCTTAACAAAGCCATTCAACCAAATGTCTTTAAAAAATTAGTTAAATTATGAAGCAAAGAAGAACGATTTTTAACCAAAAAGTTGCATTTTCATACAAAAAATGAAATTTCTTTTATAACAGATGAAGTTTTAAATCAAAAAGATGAATTTTAAAAAAAATAGTTGAATTTTCTGTTGAAAAAGATTATAGTCGAGTTTTCACAATCAAACTATGCATTTTTTTAACAAGAAATAATTTTCTACCAAAAAAATTTTAATTTAAATCCAAAAAGACCAATTTCTAACCAAAAAGGATGACTTTTTAACAAAATTATTGAATTCTCCAGAAAATAGTTACTTTTTTATCAAAAAAATAAAATTTATCTTAAAGCAAAAAAATTTTTTATTTTAAAAAAGTTGAGTATTCACCCAAAAAAGATTCCAGTTAACTCAGTAACATCAAAATTCGAATTTTTGTAACAAAAAAATAAGTTTTTACGCAAAAAATTGAATTTTCAATCCAAAATTCGAATTTTTTCAACCAAAAAGGATGAATTTGTAACAATACAGTTAAATTCTCTACCAAATAGTTGCATTTTTATAAAAAAAAAAAAGATCAATCTTGTACTAAAACAGATGAATTTGAAATAAAAAACAATTTTTTTTATAAGTGGAACTTTCATCCAAAAAATATTTCAGTTCATTTTTCAACACCAAAATATAAATTGCAAACAAAAAGTAAATTTTCTATGAAATTGTTAAGTTTTTAAGAAAATAGTTTCAAAGCTTAATTTCTAACCAAACAGTTAAACTATTATCAAAAAAATTAATTTCTGCTAAAGCAAGTAAACTTAAGGGCATGTGACACAGCTAAATACCTATATTACCGACCACAGTTTTTCAGTTCACTGAATGTTTTTTTGAACCTGAGAACTTTTTTTGTAAATAAAATATCGAGCTGAAACTTTGGGAAATGTATTAGAGTGCAATAAAGTACGTTTAGGTACTGCATTTTGATAGAAACTTCACTGAAAATTATTTCATCTTTTTTCTGAACCTCAACATTTTTTGAACGTTGGAACTTTTTTTATACATAAAATATCCGTCTCAAACTTTGAGACATGCAAGAACCGAAAGAAAAGTACATTTAAATACAAAGCTTAATAATAAAAGATGTAAAAAAATATATTTTAACAATCAATTCCAACGGCATCAGCCGGTAACGTTGTACACGAAAATACGAAACCT
>NC_046657.1:94002907-94025022 GCF_010883055.1 Belonocnema kinseyi | reverse complement strand
TTTTATTTACAAAAAAAGTTCTCAGGTTCAAAAAAATATTCAGTGAACTGAAAAACTGTGGTCGGTAATATAGGTATTTAGCTGTGTCACATGCCCTTAAAAATAAAAAAGACAAACTTTTAAAAAAAAGAGTTGAATTTTCAACTGAAAAGTTAGGGGAAAAAATTCAATTCTCTATTAATTAAAATAAATTCTGAGATTCTCATAAATTTATAATTTATTTTTTGGGAATTTATAATTTTTGGTTTTTATGCGTGGGCGACACTTTGACTGTTACAATATCCGATTCCTACCTTATCGATATTTTTTTGGACCATACAAATTCCACACAAAATAAGATACCGAGCAGAAAGTTTTGGGAAAATAGAGAAATATTGGTAAAAATGTATGAGTACATAAGCGTGAATCAGTCCTCTTTCCTTATTTTCCTAGACCTAAACTTTTAGCTCGACATTTCATTTCTCCAAACTCGAAACGCCTAGCTGTTTTTCAGAGGTCACCGACTTCAGACCGACTTTGAGCACGTTCCCATTTATAATTTTGTCCATACATCGGGACCAAACTCTTTTAAAATTGGATCCTTAGGTGCATGAATTCTTCCTGGATATTATAAATAATTTAGAAATCAAAATATATTCTTATCGTAGTTTTAGTTTCAAATTTAAAGATCAATCCTCTTGTGCTACTACCATGTAGTACAGATTTTTTCCTCAGGTAGCGTATGCGTGTTCATCATATATTTTGAAAAAACCTTAACAGAAATGACCGTGAACAATTTTCGTGTTTTTCTTCTTATTTAAACTGCATTTTATACGAAATAATGAAATTAAAAATATTAGTTTTGCATATTTAAAATGTTTTAACCACTTTTACTTAAATCTGCCTTATCGACATATCCTTCATTACGTAAATTCATCTTTAATTTCACAGGTGGCGCTCCATTTCCGAGAATCCGCAATTTGTATGACTTGCATTTGTATTAGTTTCGTCATGTGGCTTGTGCTCACTCGGCTTTAAGGTGATTGAAAAATTGGGAGCGATCAGATGTCAGTGAATGTCAACACAGTAGGTTGACCAATCGCGTGAAGATTTTACTCCGCGGAAAGTTCGATCTAACATAATGAATCTCCGCCAAGGCAGGTATAAAGCCTTCTGGGCTTAAGAGAAGAAAGATATTATTTCAAATGTGTATCGAGCACAATCGGCCATTTTGTTCCCACCATAGCTCGACCCAGTGTTGGGGAAGGGCGAAGGGGCGACTGACAAACGGAATGTAGTCGATGTACGCGACGCGAGACTTCGCGGACCTTATATTTGCAGATTGAGCCAAACTCAAACGGCCAAAAATCAGTTCTACCCTGAAAATCATCATGTGCGGAATTTTCACAACTATGAGTATGAAGGTGCTTTCTAAGTACCGCACCGGTGCGCAGGTACGCGTGGTGGCATGAAAAATCATTGGGCACGCCTGATTGGTCGATACGAAAAAATCCGCGAACTTCCGAACAAAGTGCCGGTACAGTGTTCCGAGTCAAGACATGTTCCGAGTTTTGACCTGTTTACTCCAACGAGAATATAATTCTGAGATCCTGATATGAGAAAAATCCACTGTCCATTTTCTTCGACCATGAAATGAATAAAACTATACAGGGATGGGAACCTTTGAGTGTGGCGATGCCGGTCTTCTAAAATCCAAAAGTTGAGAACCACAATTTTTAGGGATTCAAGGACCTCAGGACATCTCTCTGGACTGGAGCCTTTCTAATTGTAAGCTCCTCAAGATTGCTGAAGGAGGTAAGCTGTGGTGGAAGAAGATGTGGATCTACTTTATTATTAAGAAAAGTAACTCACAAGACAATACATATATAGTGCTAGATACTAGTTAAAAATAGTAACATTTATTAGGAAAGCACTATATACAATGGACAAAGAACTACAAATTGCAACTTTTAATGTGAAATAGTAAAAATTATAATGAAAATATTACAAAAAACAAACAATTAATAAAGAATAAAAAACTACAAATGATTGCTAATTCTGTTTGTAATTTAAATGGTGATCCTAGAATTGGTATCAACGTACATTTACACCAAATTTTACATTTACATTTTTTTACATTGTTTAAGAATTTTTATGTCAGTTTGGGTTCAAGGTCCAATAAATTAACTTAATTTAGAGATCTATTTTAATTTTATATTATGACTTGTACATTAGGGTGGTTTAAAAATTCGATTTTTTGCGAAGAAAGTCTCACAATTTGTTCGTTTTCCGGAAAAAGAAATTGCTATTTTTTTTAAATCGGTCAAAATTAATCAATTCTGATTTTTAGAAAAAATGGAAAAAAGTTCTTATTATTGAGTTTGTAAATTAATGTTTAATCTCCTTTTAAGAAATGTTGGAGGAATGTTTGTGACCCAATAATTTTTTATTTTGAGCTCTCTCTTGTATTGTGTCCGGAAATTGTCCTAAAAATGCAAAATATCAGTTTTATGCAAAAAATCATTGCTTCTGTACTTTTTAACTAATTTTTAATATTTTAAAAAATTATTATTTCTTTAAACAATTTTTCACCTGTAATCGTAAAAAAAATTCTGGAGTTAATGACACAATTAATGAACGTCAAAATTAATATTTTCTTGTCAGGATGTTAGGAAATTGTTTTTTAAAAATTTTCATCATTCGTGAAAAGTAAATATTTTCTGACAACGTTTATCGCTTTCTCGTTCTCATAGGAAAGGTGGAGAAAATTCTAGTTTAAAAAATGATTATTGTTTACACAATTAGGGCATCATTTCCGAAATAAGAAAATACAGAATAATAATCGACATAGTGTTGAAATTGAAAAAAAAAACAGATTCTTCTCCACCTTTCATAAGAAAAAGCCCTAGTGAATAATTACAAGTTGCTTAAATATATTCTAAACTCTCTACCACCATAAAAACTACTCTTGGCATTTATTGACTGCATAATTAATTCAATAAAAGAGTAACTTTTGAAGATTCACTGGACAAAACATTGTGTAAACAAATGACAATTGTTTAAAGAATTATAAAATGTCTTCCACACCAAATACCACTCATAGCAAGTATTAACTGCGTTATTAATCTAGAAAATAGTAACTTTTTAAGGTTTACAGGGGGAGAAATTGTTGAAATAATTTCCAAATATCTTTAAAAAATACATTACTCTCAAAATTCCTTATTATTGTGTCATTAACTTCAGAAAATATTTTTTTACAGTTTATAGGATAAAATTGTTTAAATAATTACCAAATATCTTAAACATTACATAATATTATTGAAATTTGCCAACTGTATCACTTATACCGAAAAAGAATAACTTCACGATTTAAAGGCGAACAAAATTGTTTAAGCCCATAATAATTGTTTTAACAAATAAAAAGTAGTTATAAAATACTTTTGTGTTTTTAGGTCATTTTCCGAGCACAATACAAGGAGTTTGAAGGGGTCAAATTTATAAGCTATTAAGTGGAAATTATTCTTCGATCATTCTTTAAAAAATTACTAGACTTTAATTTACAAAAAAATTAATAATAAGTACATCTTTTTTTCCACTTTTTTTCGAAGACTGGCCAATTTGTAAGAAAGCGGAACTTCTTTTTCCGAAAAACGGACAAATGGGGGGGGGGGTCTATCACAAAAAATTGAAAGTAAAATTTTCACAGGCATAAATTTGGACCACATTATTGTACATTTTTTACTGCTCAATAATTACACACTTTTCAGGGCTTCTCTTTGAAAAATAAGTGGTGAAAAATTCTGAAATCACAGGTTAATCTCTCTCAGTTTCCAATAAAAAAACAGACTATATTAGGTTGCACAGTCTCCCCCTTTTTTTTCTTCGTTTTCTCTTTTTTCTTGAAATTTCCCTTTTTTTCTGTATTCTCAAAAAACTTCCCCTTTTCTCTTTAAATATACGATATTTGAAAATGCAATGTTTGTATTTCGCGTCAAATTCTCTAAATTAGTCAGTTTACCTATTATTTAATAATAATTAAAGCATTTTAATACTTTAAACATTATTTATGAATAAGTAATTTACACGTTTCCAATTCTGAGCCATTAAAAACACCCTTACAAAAATTTTAAGCTAAAACATTTAAAAGCATGTTGAAAATGTAATAACTGGAGACAGAAGTTTTTATCTAATATAAAATGGGAACAGTTACAAAATATACAGTAGTTTTTAAATAAGTATTGGGAGGTGAGTAATTGTTAGTGGAAATGAACAAAGCTAATTAAAAAATGGAATATTCTAAATTCATCAACTGCAATGTTAAAGGTTCTAACTTGAGCAATTTTCAATTTGAGTTTAAGAGAACTGAAGAGTAGGGCGGAGTAAAAATTATAAAATAAATAAATTCGATTAAGCTGAGGGGAAAAACTTATGGGTTGGCATTCGACAAAAGTGAAAAAAAATTAATCATTAAAATGTAACAATTTCAAATTCAAAATATTTCCTTTTTGGTTACAAAGTTATGACGAATTTTCTATGTTTACAGCTTTTACAAGTAAACAATATTTTAAAAAGTTGAATATTGCGAACTGGCAATTTATTCAGATGAAACCAAAGACAAATTTTATCATTTTACTTTTTCGGAAAAAAACTTTGGTCGTGATTTAGATTTTTTGGAATTTCATTTTTTGATGATTTTGAGAGCACAAAAAAGAATCAATCCAAAAAACATGTTTGTGTACTTTTTCAAAAAATTCTAAATAAGGCAGCATTTTTTTTAACTTTAAGAATTTTTAATCGTAAATTTAAAAATGAGAGCAGAAGTTATTAACCGATTTCAAATTTTTTCTTTACTTAAACGATTCGATTAATTTTAGCATTTTTGCTTCGCTCTATTGAACATATAAACATTGTGTATTTAACTAATTTTATTTTTCCTCTGACTTTTTTATACCACTGTAAATGGACTTACAAAACCTTTAGTATATCCAATTTAAAAAAATAAATTCTTTAATGGCAGAAGTCATTGAAAAATCATTGAAAATTATTTTTAACCATTTTTAATTTCTTATAAAAAGATTGTTTGTTCTTTTCGACATGTTAAAAAATGTTTATTCTTTCCCATACCCCCCCCCCCTTTCGTGAGAAAATGACCCTATTTCCCTTCTTTTTGAGCTCCTGTTACGCTGTGATAACTGCTATATGGAAATGATATCACTACAGCACAATGATCTAGCAAATTTAATTGTGCCCACCATGCCGAAAAAAATGTCTCGGCACATTTATTCTAAATCATTTCAGCAATAAAAAAACGTGAAATGAAAAGGCTAGCTGATTGTCCTAAGAAATGGCACTTACATTAAAAATTCAATTAACATTTTTATTTATTTTAAATACTTTTATTGAAAAAGTATACATAAGTATTATTATAAATGATTTAAAAATTATGAATTTATACTTTCTTAGGTAAATACTCTTAGCTTTGAATCGAATAACAATAAACTTCTTAAATTTTTGTTGATTAATTACCTATCTTCTATGTATAAGAATAAGAAATAGACATTTATATTTCTAGAGACATTTTATATTTATAGTAAATATAAATATTATTGTATTATATTATAATATATTTATATTATAATATATTTATATTTATTCTATATACATGTCTATTTCTTATTCTTAGACATAGAAAATAGGTAATTAATCAACAAAAGTTTAAGAAGTTTATTGTTGTTCGGTCCAAAGCTAAGAGTATTTGACTAAAAAAGTATAAATTCAGAATTTCTAAATAATTTATAATAATACTTATGTATATTTTTTCAAGAAAAGTATTTTAAATAAACGAAAATGTTAATTGAATTTTTTAATTTAGTGCCATTTCTTAGGATAATCAGAATGCATATATGTGTTAATTAACTAAAAATGAAAAAGGAAGAAAAAGAATGTGTGAGTGAAGAAAGTTAAATGAAATAGAACTTGCACAAGTCCATAATTCGGAGGATTAAATTTATTTATCAACCAGTTGACGAATATTATATATGAGAGTACCATTCCGTATCTTCTAATTTTTATAAGTAAAAAATAAAACAGGTGGAAAAAAATAATGTTAGTTTGCATTAATTAAACTTTTTTTTTGGTATACATTAATAGCACTTTTGAGATAAATCAGTGCTGAATCGAACCCTGTCAAGTCTTATGGGAAAATATAATTAGCTTTCGAGAAAATGGAGGTGGACATTTTTTAGCCTGAGGCTCCCGAGGAACAGGTTCTTAAATTTTGACGATGATAAAAAATCTAATTTTTAATTGTCTAAAAGAGTGGGAATTTACTTTCTAGCCACTGATTTGCTAAATCGATAAAAAAAATTTATTAACAAATATTGTTAGGCTTTTAGCTTGATGCGACTGCGAATTTGTATAGGGCTCTATGCGCAATTTCAGTTAGGCCCTTATGGCATACTTGCAAATAAAAAATTCAAACTAAATAATCCTTTTGTCAGGATGTGAATTAGAATTTTGATTATTTTTGAGCCAATAATTTGAGTTTCAAAAATTGGTGGGTTAGCACCTATTATTCGGAGGGGATTATTTCTTGGAATCAAAGCAATATTAATTAAAGACAAAAATATACATTTTCAAATCAAATAAATGACTCATTATTCCAAATGAATTGGAATGAATATTTATTTGAACTGCGAGGAAAAGTTAATTGATGGGAAAAAATATTTTTTAAAGTCAGTAAAATATTTTATAGACTTAATAAACTATATCTCCACAACAAATTCTTGACTGTTGGAAGCAAAAAACTACTCCACTGATTCAAAAAAATATTTCTTTCTGCCGTGATTTGGAAGAACGCCGTTAACTGCAAAATGAGCGAAGTCGAGAAAACCGATCAAAATAAAATTTTCTAGAATCTTTAAATCGCGTGTATCGCGGATTCTAGTTCTTTTTCTAAACGTTTTTTTATTGCTCTTGACTAATTTGCATATATTCTTTTCATTTCTGAAAAAAGTTTAAATGTTAATTAAGTATTGAAAATCCATTAAACGGTGTTGAGATGCTGAAATTCGAAAATCGCCGTAACGGGCAATTACGGCTCTCTTCAAATTATGGACCTCGAAAATAGGCCTGCCGTGATTTGAGAGAACGTCGTTCCCGGCAAATAGAATATGAAAGAGTTAAATTATTACAAAATTGTATTCAATTATTCAATTATAATTATTGTGAAATATTAGATATTATTAATGTTAATAATATTATTAATATTGAATGTTAAAAATTTGGAGCTACAAATTATTCAATTTTCAAGAATTATAAATATTTGAAAGGTATGAATTTGGAACATTTTTTTTAAGAATTCAATTTTGAAGACTCGCAGTGGAAAATTATTCAATTTTAACGATTTGCGATTTAAAACTCCTAAATTTTGAGGATTTACAATTGAAAACTGTAATTTTGAAAGATGTATATATCACAATTCTTGAGTTATGATGATTTTGAAGATCAACATTTAAGAGTTTTTACTTTAAAATCTTCCAAATTGATGAAATTTGACACGTAGATCATTCAAATGACATTTTAAATTGTAAAACTTAAAATTCACATAATTTTCGAATTATAAATTTAACAAATTCTTTAATTTTGAAGTTGTACAATTCCAAGTTCTACAATTTTCAAGATTTCCAATTCAAAATCTTAATTTTTAACGATTCGCAGCTTAAATCTTTTAAATTTTAGGAGATTTTCAATTCAAAGTTCTGCAATTTTGAAAATTTCAAATTTTAATTGATTCAATTCTTAAGATGTATATTTTGAAAATTTGGGAAATTAAATAAGAGGCACAAAAAACGTTTACCCGATCCTAACTTTTCACCATTATAAATTCTTTTTTTGCCTTTTCATCATTATAAAAATTCAGGAATAGACTAACTTTTCTCATTGCTTCTCATTTAATTTCCCACATTTTCAACTCGATGTCGTGTTTGATGTGAACATACGCTGGATTTGAAAATAACGTGAAAAAAAGTTCAGGCTACGCATACATGGCCTTGAAGGTATGTAATTTTGAATGTTTTTTTAAAATGTTTTCCAGTTCCGAAGATTGAAAATGGAGAATGCTTCAATTTTTAAGATTATCACTTGAAGACTGTTAAATATTTAATGTGTATTATTTAATTTTTTTATAAATAATTCAATTTTGAATTTTTAAATTAAAATTTACTTAATTTTTAAGATTAATATTTTTAAACTATGTAATTTTGAAAATTTTTTTCCAGATGGGGTTCAATTTTTGAAGATTTACAATTAAAAATGCTTGATTTTAAAAATTTTTAGATTTAAAACTCTTCAATTTTGAATATTTACAATTGAAAACTCTTTAATTTTAAAAGATGTATAAATAATCATTCTTAAATTTTAATGATTGTTGATTTAAATTTTTACAATTGTGAAGCGTTACAATTAAAAATACTTGAATTTAAAAATTTAGATTTGCAAATTATTCTATCGATAAGATTTAGAGTTGCAAAGTATTCTATTATTATGACTTATATTTTATAGGAATGTAATTTTTAATAGTTTAATTTTAAAGATTTGCAATTGAACATTCTTTCATGCTAACGACTTTTAATTAAAAATTCGTAAATTTTGAATACACCGATCTCTTGCTTTCAGTCCAGTGGGGGGGGGGGGGGGGGGGGGGGGGGGGTTGCCTGTAAATATCTTTATGCTGAATTCGGAAGGTTCCAAAAGTAGACAGATAAGACCGCCTGAACCGTTTCCAATTGAAACGTGTGATAATGCGCACTATAGTCGACTGAGTACTCGCGCACTGCTGCGTAAATTTAGTGTTAAAGGTTTTAAGGTTTCTTGAATGCAGTCTTCTTTGTTAACGGTTTGGGAAGCCTAAATTAAAATTAAAAAACATTTTTGAATATTTCAGGTGTGTCAGAAAATATTCTAGAAGGTTCTAAAGACAGTAATAAAAGTGCCCTATAATCTTCTAAATTCTCACAAACTTTAAACAAATTTGTTTATTCTCTTGAAAACTTTCGACATTCTTTTAAAGCTCCTAAAGTTTACCTTTGAAATCTTTAAAATTCAACATTTCTAAAAATCTTCTAGTGTCAAAAATTATTTTTGAAGATCGTAAATTCCACTAAATATTTCTTGAATTCACTCAATTAATTTTTTTTAAATTTTTTAATCGTACTGAATTGAAAAATTTTGCTTTAAAATCTTCTACATTCATTTTCGAAAATTTAGGAAATTGTTTGATATGTTTAAAAACCTTTTTTAATTTTTGCGGAAAGTTCAGATTTCAAAATAAAAAATCAATTCAAATTTCTACGCGAATATTAAGAAAATTATTTTTTCTATTCTCGTCACAGACCTTCTAAATCTCCTAATCTATAAAAATCATTCAATTTTTTTTTAATTATGCAAAATTAAAAAAATTGCCAACATAAACTTTGATAAAAAAAAGGTTTTGACATCATTCTCTTGACACCATGCAAAATTCAGTTCACCTAAAAAATGTTTACATCCTGAAAAATTATTTCTTATTATCAAGCAATCATATACAATTGAAATTTCTATCAACAATGTTCAGAAACATTTAGAAAAAAATCTTGTGATGAATTGCAATTATCTATTTAGAAATTTTGATATAAAAAAGTTGATGGAGAAGAAAACTTATAAATTAAAATTGTTGCGTAATCGGGTCAAAACACCTCCCCCTACACACACACACACACACAACAGACTGAAACGAAAGAAGACCCCCCCCCCCCCCCCCCCCCTTTAATGTTACATAACATGTGAACGCTCCCTAAAGTTAGGGACAACAATCGAGGCCCCTCACTTTTTTTTGTATTGCAACTCGCTCAACAAATCTCTACATTTTTATTAATAAAAAGCATATGAAAGTTGATGTTGTAATTGAAAGGGTACTTTTGTTTAATAACTTTTCCTGGCGTGCTGGACCGCACGCGAACACTTATTAAAGTCAGGAATATTCAAAATTATATTTCTTGCGCAACAATGTTTTTATCATATAAATTTAATTATTTTACTGCACTTACGTTACAAATACGCAGATTTGGAGCCATTAAATAGCTTCCTATCTTCATTCGTGCTCACGATAAAGTATTCGGAAAGAAATCAACGTGAAAGGTAAATTATTTATTATATCAGAATTTTGAAAAGAATTAGAAACCCCTGTCTTTTGGGATGTTTTGTCCTCAAGTCTAACTATTGTAAAAAATTGTTTAGGATAAAATTGATCATATCGTTGAATTCCGAAGACTTTAAGCTTCCATGTGCTTCTTATTAAACAATTCAGTTCAGAGATTTTTTTGAGCGAGTTGCAATCAAAGAAGTGAGGGGCCTCGTTTTTTGGCCCCGACTTTAGATAAAATTAAATTTTAAACACAAAAATAAGTATATGTGGGCGTTCGCATGAAAAGGATCATATTATGGCTCCCTCCTAGAAATAATCGATTGGACACGATTAATAACGATTAAGAGTAATCAAAAGTTTAAGCGGTTTAAATTGTTGCTAATTGTGTCAATAGTTCCCAATCGGATTGAATTGAGTAAATGCACTTGCCTGCAATATGCCCTCTCGGCAGTTTTCGTTTGTAACACACATGACGCGCACGTGTTTATTGGTTAAATATTAAATTTTTAGCATTTTAACAAAAGTTTTAAGTACAAAAAAATATAATGTTTAGGCGGTATACCAAATAAAAAGTTAAAAGTATATGGATCAAAAGTTTGTAAAAGTCATACCGTTTAACGATGTGACAGTGATGTAGTAGGATTATCAAGTAGGTAATTTGATTTAGCTGGTATATTATTGTAAAAATTGTATTTACTTCTTTTTAAATTCATATTCTTGAAATTTATTTGTTTGTCTGAATAAAAAACCGCTTGTGAATAATAAATTACAAAATCAAAATGCTGCAGTGAAAACTTAACCTCTAACTCAGAATAAGAGATACCCAATTGAAAACGATTGGAAACAATATAGAAGGTAGGATGGCGCCAATATTTTGAAACTCAAACTAAATAAATTTTAGGTAACTCATTGCATTTTTAGTAGAAAAACTAATCCAATCCTTTTAAGTTTCTTGCAATATAACAATTTTGCATTTATAAATAAGTTTGATTTAAAATTCTTGAAAATTCTAGTTTTAAATATTTCAAATATTAAATTTCAAATATGTCAAGTAATTTGGTTTGCAAATATTTCTATTTTAAATGTTTTAAATTATTAATGTAATAGTATTAGATTCATTTAGGTTTCATTAGGTTCAAAATTGAATTGAATACGTGCGGAATTCATAAAAACAAATGGTTTTCCTTCCATAAGCACATAAATTTTGTATATTCTCTCCTTCCTGAAACATTGTGATTAATAGCCACATATTTCTATAATTTTGGTCTAATTTTTTATGTACTAGTCTGAAAAAAGTTTATTTTTGGTCTTTACATCCAGTAGTAATGCTCATAATTTCATCAAATCTTATGTAACCATATGGACGTTTTTTGACATTTTAGCATATCAAAGAATAAGAGTTTAATTTTTAATTTGCGAATTGTTTTAAACTTTGAGTTTGAAATGCTAAAATTAAGAAATTATTACGTTTAAATGTAAGCAGTTTAGAAACCCGAATTTTAAAATGTTATTTTTGAAGACTGCATTTTTACTAATTAAAATAAAATCGAAACAAGATTGAAAATGTATATTTTTCATACTTAAATTTCACATGGCATACTTTTAAATTAAACAAAGTTAAAGGCTTCTGAATCCATATTGTACAATCGCAAATGCTTTATTTATAAAAAAAGTTTCTAGAAGCTTGTCATTTTTACATATATTAATGAACGTTTGAACTCGAAATCGCTGTTTGAAATGTTTTAATTAAATATTTAGAACTCTGAGTGATCAGAAAACTTACACTTCCATTGGTTTAATTTACAATTTAGTCTTAAATACTTTAAATAAGAAAATTTTCAGCTTCGAAAACTTAAACTTTGAATTTTATTGACTAGTGTAAAAAATGTGTAACCAGGAAATTATTCCAGATTTTGTCTTCGATTTTAATGGCTACCTTGCGAATAATATAAAAAGTTGCGTTTACTTCAATCATTAGTGGTAAAGGGGAAATAATAATATAACGATTACCGAATATAATATCACCGGCATTAAAGTAAATTCACTATTAAATTTAGAATGGATTTTGTCCATCACTTTGAGTACTTATATTTCAATAAACTAAAAATTTAGAAAGTTAAATTAATAAAAACTTTTTCATTATAAGATACACTTGTGTGTTAATAATTCAGAATAATTAAAAATTGAAACCTTTTTCTGAAAAAAAATTTAATCTCTAATATTAATTTTTGATTGTTAATTTTATTCAATTAATAACAGATTGACATTTTTAAATAATAAAATAATACTTTAATTCCGAAAAACTAAAAAAAAAAAATAACTAAATAATTCCCGCCAGACAAAAGTGCTACCATTACGTGGCAAATTTCATGTACCCGATTGGGAACAATTGGAAATGCAAAATGCTTAATCGTTGCCAATCGTTTTGGCACAATTAAGAAAACGATTCGGAACGATTGAGATATTAGTTATATTATTTCTTATCGATCTCGATTGATTATTTCTAGAAGGGCTGAAATATTAGCGTTTTTCTAAGTTAAGGTCATAATTATTATTGTTTTGATTTTAGTATGGGTATACTAGGACATATAAGTGAATTAATTGGGACTATACTCATATCCATATAGTAACCGGAAGTAGATATATTTCATGTTGGAAGGAAACATATAACGTGTATGTTTTTCGAATTTCCAATTACAAAAATGCCCTGGTGAATCGTGTTTTAACTTAAAGGGTTCAGTATGGGCTTAAAATGCCGGATATTTATCCAGATGTATGCCCCTTTATGTAACTTAATACTGGTATTAAGGGCCATTTTTATGCGGATGCAGAAAAGTTGCTAACAAGAAGAGAGGGGATATTGTTGCTTAAAGGTCACTTTGTGCAACATATTAGATATCCGCATAATTATATTGATTGAGCAGCTGTAACTCATGCATTTTTGATCCGCCGTCTTGAATTCGGAATTTTTCATCTGTTTATAATCTGTCACTCGAAAAAGTCTCTTCATAATGAGTTTTATTTGTTACGAAAGTGCCTGTTTACTGTAATAAATGTGCTCATCTTCATTAATTAGTATTCTCATTTTAATGATCCTGTTTTTTTTTTGCTTATTCGGAATGGACTGTTGGAAAAGAGGGGAGGGGGGCTGGGGGACTGAGGCAGTTTTGCCCGACCTATTTGAAAAATGATTGGCGCCACTGCGAAGTTCAGCCTTGAAATGTCGAGGTTCGCGACTGGAATTCGTCGATACACACGTAAATGTCGATCGAGCTAAGTCTAGCTTTTATGAAGAATTTATTGTAAAAAAGTAAGTCATAATTTATAGAAAAAAGTGCGATAATTGTACATATATCGAAATTACTCAAAATAATTAGGAGTGCTGATAAGCACCGGATTTTTCGTCAGGAAAAGATAACATTTGCAAATATAGAAATCTCATGACACGCTTCTCGACAAAATTGCGTTCGGGAATATTATTTTAGGAACACAGTTTTCTCACGCATACGCATTTGAATCAAGAGCATGTGCGCTGCATCGTCACGTAAACACATCTTAGCCTAGTCTATACTATCCTCATCTCATGTCAACCGCGTGTACTTTACAGAGTCGATAAATGAGATTCCCTTCGTTTTTATTGTACTACGTAACAAATTGAAAAATAAATAAATTAAAATATATATGATGTATTCAACTATTATATCAAATAAAATTTTTTCGAAGTTTTAAACTTTCGAGTTATTGAATTTTCTTTAGTTACAGTTAGGACTTTTTTTATAAATCTTAGTTTTCATGTCTAAAATAAAATAACCCTGGTGAGCCAAATTTGACCCACTCACCTACTATATAAATCTGCATGAGTAGAAAACTACTAATTGAATGGTTATCAATCGTCAGTAACCCTTTCTACCAATAATGAGTTAGTTTCGTACTAATTCATTTCGCAAATAAATAGTAAATCGATTAGTGGAAATACTTACAAAAGCAATTTGGTAACCACTTCACAATATTTCAGTTAAGCTAATTCAGACTTATAGAGCATGTGCACTCTGAAAATATTCCGTTTTGCAGTGTTCTTTCCTAGACACTTTGACTTATATGGAAACTTAGATTATAACCTTGAGTATGGGCTCTGACTTAGAAATTTTAATTCTTGAAAATTACCTGGATCTTACCAGAAATTTGTTGAGATTTACGGAAAATTGATATAAAGTTACTAGAAGAATGATGAAAACTATTGCAAAGTTCCTTGAATACTGCATGAGATATTGATCTCAAAATATACAAAACCTAAATTCAGCATTACTACTTCAAATTGTAAAAAGGAAAGATTACTAGGACAAGCAGCTCTATCAATAACTAATTTTCATAGTAAGTAATAAAGAACTGTAAGTTTGACTTTTGCAAGTGAGTTTGATCTCCTTTTTCTCATTGCAATAAGCATGGCGCGAGATTGTCAGTCTTACTGTTTGAAATGGTAAGTAAATAACTTCAGTGGCATAATTATAAATGCGTAGGCACCCTCCGCAAATTTTGTTAAGAGGTCCGTTTGAAATTAAAAAAGCAGGCTGATTTATAACTTGCTTGTCAGTAAGACAACAGTATAGCCAAGTACAGTATTTTCTTTTCTCAATCATAATATTATTCAATATAATTACAGTATTTTACAGTCATTTTTTACATTTAGTGCCGATATTTTTGTCGAATGGATTTTGGTCACATGACACATTTTTTTATGAATTGGTTTTCGAAATATGAATTTTCAAAAAAAAATCAATGAAAGCTTCACAGTAAAAACTTGGGAGTATATTTGTTTGCAGGTAAAATTATAACGGTGTTAACTGTACCTTGGTATGGATTCAGATATCTCTCGAACATGGGGTACGACATACTGAGAGTGTAGAGTACGAAATACCGACTAGGTGGCGTACAAAAAGTCAGATGTTACTGTTTTGAAAATTTGACAGCCGACGTCAAGCATGCCATGATCTTAGAAAAGTTAAATGTATGCGGATTCCACTTTGTGAAACTAGGTTTTGAGGTATGAGCATGATTGAAATTACCAGGGGTGGGATTCCGATGCCCACTAATCTAGTTTATCGAATCTCTTTTTCTAACACATGAATGTTTAGAATGTTTAATATATTTTTCAAGGCATTATTTATTGCAAAAAAAAGATTTAATGCTCGAGTTATAAATAGAAATTTGTATATTTTGTTGGCAAGAAGTTCAAATCCAGGTTCTGTTACTTCCATTTAAATAATTAGGAAACAAGCAGTACGAGAATTGAGTAAATATTTACATTTCGACAAAAAATAAATTACTATTTAATTGTATAGTTTTATAGACCATAAATAATTGTAGATTAATTTTTCGTATTTTTACATTCTCATCAGAGAAGGTATTAGATTTGTGTATAATTTGACCCCCCCCCCCTTCCCCAGTTTTTGTCAAATGTCCACGTTTTGACACGCCCTTAATCCAAAAAACAGGTTTTTTACGAATCTGTATGTATGTACGTATGCCTGTATGTCTCTCTGTGAACACGATAACTTTTGATAAAATTAATCTATTAGATTGTCCTTTGGTACACTTGTTTAGTGTCCTAAACTAAAGGGCAAGTTCGTTAGCCAGCCATATTGGATAAAAATTCAAAATGCGGGCACATTTTGAAAATTTGTATGACCATTTTTTTTAATGCTCAAAAATTTTCTGTACATTTATTCATAGTATTCAAAAGGTCAAATAATTTATTCTCATGACTTTTTTCATAAAATCAAAAATTACCAGAGTTATAGCATTTACAAAATCCCAAAAAACAAGAAAATGAACATTTTATGCCAAATAACGCACGATATGAAAAAAGTCAAAAAAAGAAAAATGTTGCTTTTTGAATCCCCTACAAGATTATCATAACAATTTTTTGAATTTTTTTGAAAAATCCAAAATTTAAATTTTGAAAGCATACAAAATAATGAAAAATCCATAAAGTACATTTTTTGGCCAAACTGTGCAAAATACGGTAAAAGATGACCGAACAAAAATTATCCATTTCAAAAAGCTCTACAAATTTGCTATTAACCACTTTTTGACAGGATACGTAGTTTTGGCTTTAATCATGAAAAACATCATGAACAGTAAAAAAAATCTGCCCTCTGCGTGGGCAGATTCTTAACACAACTTTTGTCTTTTAATTTCTGTTTTCATCGCGTGTTTTGTGTTTTAAAAAATTAAATGTTTCATGTTTTTAATGCTATTTTTTCACAATTAAAACCAAAAACAGAACTACATGGGAAAAAAATTCTTGAGGCGAACGAGTGAATCGAGAATATATTAAAGTCAAAGAAAGTGTCCGCTTAGATTAGGTAAAATGTTTAGTTAGAAGAGCTAAACATTTAGTTACTTTATGTAAATTGTTCTCGTAAATCGGTAATTTGAACACAATTGCTAAGTTGGAGAGTTTATTATTTTCGACAGATTATGTATAATTTTATTATCTTTAGATTAGAAAAAAAGTTTTATTTGTTATAGAAATATTTTAACATACACTAGCCAATCTTTCGCCTGGTGTCGCGAAAATGAATTTCCCTGAAATCCGTATATTAACATGCGCGCACATTTTAAGTGGTAAAAAGCGTTTAATTGTCCAAAGTAAATCTGAACTGTCACTGCTCCCGATTAGACCGTCGCCATTTTATTTCGCTGCTCCCACAATGCACCGGCGCCCTTCCGATAATTCCTTCAGACACCTATTCTATACTTATCAGGGGTTTGACTATATGATATCCCTGGTATATGGAAAATGGTCAAGGATATTCATTTTCGCTGATCCAGGAATCTTTCTTAATTCCTTTGTTTGTTTTCAGCTAAATATTTAGCTATAATAAGGAGTAATATCCCTGTGACAGCTCAATTTTTTTTACCGTGTATCCAAAAATTATTCATGACAGATCATTTTTCATTCTCATCAGAGAAGGTATTAGATTTGTGTAAAATTTGACCCCACTCCCCCCATTTTTTGTCAAATCTCCACGTTTTGAGACCCCCTGAATCCCAAAAACAGGTTTTTACGAATGTGCACATCGGTCTGTCTGTATGCCTGTTCGTCGGTGAGCACGATAACTTTTTAAAAAATCATTCTATCAGATTGGCCTCTGGTACACTCTTTTAGTGTCCTAAACTGAAGGTTAAGTTTGTTAGCCAGTTATATATAAAACTCAAAAAGTGAGCGCATTTTGAATATTTTTGAGACCACTTTTTTCAAAATTCAAAAATTTTCTGTACGAATTTTTATAGTAATCAAAAAGTTGAACAATTTACCCAGTTGACTTTTTTCATAAAACCGAAAATTACCAAAGATAAAGTATTTACAAAATACGAAAAAACACACGAAAATGAACCTTTCAAGGCTGTTGGAACGAGCCGCACAAAAATGGTGAAATCTATGAGTTGCTCAAAACTTACCAGTGTTCAATGATAATTCGGTTTTGAAGTTTTAAAAATGCACTCAGAACATTTTCCCCTCGCCGAAAGGGGTTCCGCGGTCGTGGGATATGCGCTTGCTATTTGATTTTTCGAAACAAATCGCGTAAGAACTAAAAAATGAGAATAAAGTGGTTAACAAAAATACATGAATGGAGAGCAAAGCGATTGGCAGCTGTCTGGCGCTGATCGACCAGCGTTACTTGATCGTACTTTCAAGCATGTGTACTCTCGGTAAAGTTGCTCCTCTTGGCGTAAATGTTAAATTAGAATAAAAATGCAATTTGTGTTCTTAATTTTGTAATTGAGCTGCCGGATCGAAGAAGGGCACATAAACTTCTTTCGCTGGGAGTGGGAAGACCCCTGGAGGCTTTCAGAAACATTTTTGAATTTGAATTTTTAAAGACTATATGTAGGTGTAGAATTTCATTGCGCATCCTTTTCCCCTCACGCGAAAAGTTGTAACTGTTTTATTTTTCTAATTAAAGCCAAAAAACTGGCTTTTTTGTAGAAATTAATTTTGATTCGCTTTTCACTTCAACTCGTGTTCAGTCAGTCAGTTTTAAGGATTTTTCTGTAAAATTTTCAGGGAATGTAGTTTGAAATGTCCTTCGACTGATAGAGCAAAAGTAATTCCAAAATATATTTTACAAAAAATTGTTAATTTTTTTCCGATGCCTGGCGCTGATCGGACTCTCTAACTTCCAGCATTTCGTTTATCGAGCGAATTTTGAGCAACAAAAAGCTTTCAGCGAGAAAATTGATGACAACAGTAAAAAGAAGTTTTCCGCAAAATTGTAGCCTAATCGAATTGATATTCAAGAAATTATTAACGTCTGAAGTTGATAGCGGCTAGACGACTCGCGTGCGGGCTGTAGGGACAGTCTCAGAAGCGATTCATAATGCAGTTCACTGGCGCCAAAAATAAAATCTAATCAATTAATCAGATAATATCAAAGTGTTATGCATAAATGAATATTAGTGCATAATGCAAAATAATGTATTCATTTAATATTGTGTACAATGGAATGGTTTTTATTTTTAAGACAAACTGCACAAAAGTAAAAGAACACATAAACATCTAATCGTTGAGATTCAACGGATTCTTCATTGTGAAAATTTTTCAATACTTTAAATTCGTGGAATTGAAAAAAGTGAAACATCGAGAAAGTAAATTTCTTTATCATTGCTGCTGTAATAGAGCGTATTATTATGTATTTATGCATAATACTTTGATACTACCTGATTACTTCATTAGTTTTTATTCTTGCGCCTGTAAACTGTATTATAAATCGCATCTGAGATTCTTGCTACAGCCCGCGCGTGAGATGACCACCCGCTATCGACTTGTGACGTTAATAATTTCTTAAATATCAATTCGAGTGCGCTAACGTTTTCCAGAAAACTTCTTTGTACTGTTGTCAATAACTTTCTCGCTGAAAGTTTTTTGTTGCTCAAAATTCGCTTGATAAACGAAACGCGGGAAGTTAAAGAAGGCCGATAAGCTCCAGGCATCGGAAAAAAATTTTAAAAACATTTTTTTTTTAAATAAATTTTTGGATTAGTTTTCCTCTATCAGACGAAGGACATTTCAAACTACATTCCCTGAAAATTTTATTTAAAAATCCTTAAAACTGACTGAGTACGAGTTGACGTGAAAAACGAATCAAAATTAATTTTTACAATAAAGCCAGTTTTTGGCTTTAATTAGAAAACTAAAACAGCTACAACTTTTTGCCTGGGGGAAAAACTATCCACAATGAAATTCTGCATCTACATATGGTCTTTAAAAATTAAAATTCAAAAAGGTTTAAGAAAGCTTCCAGGGGCCTTCCCACTCCAAGCGAAATAAGTTTATGTGCCCTACTTCGATCCGGCAGCTCAATTATTCATTGACATGTCTTACTTGGCTTCGGAATACGAAAACTGAAAAGTGATAAGAGGATGCCGCCGTGTACTTGCTGATAATAATTTTTCAAATTAAAAAATATATTATTTATTGATTTATTTACATATCTTGCTGTGTTGTTACGTGAAAAACACATATGGAAATGGGGCATTATGTAGAATCATATAAATAAGGTAGGTAGTTTACATACATAAATAAGGTAAGTATTATACAACCTATTCTCGCTTTGCAGAACACTAGTATTAAACGCATAAATTTATTAATGAAAATGAGAAGATCTGCAGATTTTTCCAGACATTTCAAAACCATCGTCCTCTCAATATCGAGATATATAATAGAATTTATTGTACACAGCAGACGTCAAATTTAGTAACAAATGTTTGCAGGAAAAAGTTGCAACAAATAAGCAAATAAATACATTTCCGGCACTTTTTACAAACTATTTTCTATGTCCTGATTCGCAAAGATTCATTATTCTTAGATATCGAGACAATGCACTCAGAGATTCAATGTAAACAATGAATTGAATTATTATTACTATTATTATTTAATTCATTAATTTAATTTATTCAATTTATTTAATTAATTATTTTAGACGGCAGACATCGAATTTAGTAATAATAATAATAATAATAATTCAATTAATTTTTTACATTAAATCTCTCTGAGGGCACTATCTCGATATCTGAGAATAGTGAATCTGTGAATCAGGACGTAGTAAATAGTTAGCAAATTTAGCATAAAAAAATGGTTACTGAATTCGATGTCTTCTATGTAGGATAATTAATTATTTAAATAATTTTAATTAATTAATTAAATTAATTTAATTAATTAAATCATTTAAATTAATTGAATAATAACAGTATTAATAATTCAATTCATTATTTACATTGAATCTCTGCGAGTACACTGTCTCGATATCTAAGAATAATGAATCTTGGCGAATCAGGACGTAGAAAAACATTTGTTACTAAATTCGACGTCTGCTGTGTGCAATAATAGATATATATCTCGATATTGATATTGATATTGGTTTTCAAATGTCTGCAAAAATCTGCAAGTGTTGTCATTTTCATTAATAAATTTATGCGATTAATATTAGTGTTCTGTAAAGAAGAAATAGGTTCTATAATACTTACCTTATCTATACGATTCTACGTAATGCGCCATTTCCATATGTGTTTTGCACGTTGAAACACAAGATATGTAAATAAGTCAATAAATAATATATTATTTAAATTGAACAATTATTATCCAATATTACCAGCGAGTTCACGGCGGCATCCTTTTATCACTTTTCACAGTTTTCCTATTAAGAAACCAAGTAAGACATGTCAATGAAAAATTATAAAATTAAGAACACAAATCGCATTTTTATTCTAATTTAAAATTTCCGCCAAGAGGAGCAACTTTGCCGACAGTATTACATGCTTGGTAGTACGATCAAGTAACGCTGATGAATCAGCGCCAAACAGATGTCAGTCGCTTTAGTCTCCACTTTACTCTCATTTTTTAGCTGTTACGCGATTTGTTTCAAAAAATCAGATAGCAAGCGCATATCCCACAACCGTGGAACCCCTTTCGGTGACGGGAAAATATTCTGAGTGCATTTTTAAAACTGCAAAACCGAATTATCATTGACCGCTGGTAAGATTTGAGCGTCTCATAGATTTCACCATTTTCGTGCGCCTCGTTACAACAGCCTTAAGCCAAATAACGGACACCAAAGATAGTTGTAGTAAGTGCGATTCAAAACAACAGAAGGCGCAGGGCTCCCGACAATGGGTCGGCCAACAATGCCGACCACTCTAGAGCCGGGGGAGCCAATGAAAATGGATTCAATGCGATGGGTAGGCGGGATCTCGCGACCTTTAGGTGGACGGAGCTACTGAATCACGACTTGCTAGAGTGCTACGATGCAAGTGTGGCCTCTAAACGGGGTTACATGGCACGGCTGCATGCTCTGTGGTGCGAGAAACACCATGAGCTATCGCACTTTTCGCAGCAACGTCTGCGAAACCATGCTGAACTACTCCGAAAAAGAGGCTATGTAAGCGGAACGCCTACTCTACCACAGCTAGAACAAGCCGGCAACAGAAAAAGAGAGGCGAAACTAAGACCAATCGCGGGCAGGCATCAAATATAGCCTGAGAGCCGAGGCCGCTTTTGGCGAGTTATTAGGTAACGATTCTGCCACTATTTTCTTATTGTTGAGAATATACTGATCACGAAATGTGGCTACTCCAGGTGTAGTCCCGGGGAGAAGGTGTTTATTTACTCATTCGAAGTTGTACAAAAAAAAATGATTAACATAAGTCATAGGGTAACGGCTGAATCTTTCTGTGTTGATTGTCAAGATAATTAGACAATGTTCCGTGCAATTGGCAGAACAATAGGCTAGTGTGGAAGGGGGTGGGGGCAGGACGATCTAGAGTTGTAAAAGAATATGGCATTTTAAAGTTATTTTCTAACACCCAAATTTTTTATATAACATTCTACTCAATATTCGAAACATATATTCGAAGAGGCAGAACAAAATCTCGGGGATAACATCCTGGCAGA
>NC_046657.1:93971815-94002807 GCF_010883055.1 Belonocnema kinseyi | reverse complement strand
AAAGACGATCAGTAGCGTAACTAGAGACATAGTTTACGCCACTCTGCTCGCAGCGTCAGGGCCGTAAACCGACGCACAATGACCAATGTCAAAACCGGGCAGTTTGCGATGTTAAGCCAGGATGTTATCCCCTAGATTTTGTTCTTCCTCTTCGAGTATATGTTTTGAATAATGAGTAGAATGTTATATAAAAAGTTGGGTGTTAGAAAATAACTTTAAAATGCCATATTCTTTTACAACTCTAGATCGTCCTGCCCCCCCCCCTTGCGCACTAGCCTATTGTTCTGCCAATTTCACGGAACATTGTCTAATTATCTTGACAATCAACACAGAAAGATTCAGCCGTTACCCTATGACTTATTTTAATCATTTTTTTTACAACTTCGAATGAGTAATTAAACACCTTCTCCTCGGGACTACCCCTGGAGAAGCCACATTTGGTGATCAGTATATTTTCAACAATCAGGAAAATAGTGGCAGAATCGTTACCTAATAACTCGCCAAAAATGGTCTCGGCTCTTAGACTAATAGAGGAAGAGTGATGCATAAAGCGTTGCTCTCTGTTTCTCCGGGTCATAAAGACCCGAAGAAACATCAACACCAAGGTTTCTCTCAAGTCTAAAGATCTGGCTGAAACGGATGACGAGGTTCGTGGACATTTTTCCGTAGAATCCGACCTCTTGCCTATCAATTATTGTGTGTATAATGTAGCGAGAACTTTGGCCGATGCGAACCGTAAAACAAAACCAACGGTTGATCATAAGACCAAAAGACGAATGCATAAACTTGCCATAAAGATAGGCTGGACATAACAGTACGCATCCCGCATTCAGTGTGTGATTGACTACATAACAACTGGCAGGAATTTTACCGCCAAGGTTCGAAAGTTCGCGCGCTAACTCCGGACCCGTTATCACACACTTAATGAGTGAAAGCTGCTGACCACCAGGCAGCATATTGTTGAGAGAATACGGATACTATCCGGGGAATATTGGGGAATCTAGCATCCATATGCTCTACCTTTCTAGTAATCTTAACATGCCTATGCTCCACTATGTATTCTTATTAAGGTACGAATTATTCAATATAAAAAGTTTATTCTGAACAAACGCGGATATGTCTAGCATGCGCAGTAGTAATTCTTGTGTATTTTTAAATTGACACATGGCCTTACATAACCTAAAAATACACAGGAATAACTACTGCGCATCTAACCTTCATTTATAGGGTAGTGGTAAACAGCCAATCAGATTGCTACGCGAGAGAGATAGCTTATCCCGCTAACTCATAATCTGTCTCTTTTATTTTACCAATAACTCTCCGTCAGCTTGCAAGATGTCTGTACAATGAGGGCCAAGCAATAATACAAATCTTAGAGGATAAAACTTAATTTAGTTAGTAGCTTGGGAAAAAATTATTTTTAACAGTTACAAAACAAAATATCAGTTTTATTATTCAATTTAATAGTTTTTGAAAAATAAAAATAATATCTGAATACACTTATCGTGAAAAATAACTATTTTTCAAGTTATTATAAAAATTAAGTTTAGTCCCATGTATTCTGTCCCATGTATTTAGTCCCTTCTATCCTCTTCTATTACGCCCTCTCAAGCAATATCCAACCCTATTTTCCCTCACCCTCCCTAGTTCAGTGATATCTGAAATTGTATTGGAAATAGATTTGTATGCTTTTTTCCTAATCCACGTGTCAATAATATACAATACTATACTATACAATGTCAAAGTAATTCAAATAAGAATCTTTGGACTGATACATTTTAATTTGTTTTAAAACAAATCAATGCTTGCGTTTCGATTAATTTCAATGTCCATTAAAAATGCCGTGCAGTGTGAAAAGTTGAGTGAAAAATTTCAGGGTAAATAGAACTAATGAGAAATAGATTAATGCGCCACAGTGTGTCTCTAAAGAAAAGGGCGGTAAAGAGAAGGTCTGGACATTGGTGGACTTACTGACGTAGCCCGTGCAGTGGAAGGGGACGTTCGCTCTCCTCAGCCGGTGGCTGCCTGTGAAGGTCGGCAGCGAAAAGTCAATCTGCCATTTGGTATTATTATTTGGCTCTCAGCGTGTAGACATCTTGGATATCCCCACCTAATATGAAATACATAATGGCTCAGTTTTACGAAGTAGGAACAACACACCTGCTAAACTTCAATGTCCATGACGTGCAATTAGCAAAGCTGTCAAAATAATAAACAATGCATTTAGACATGGCTATTTCAAATCTTAAAAAGTATTTAAGAAGTTACGAAAGCGTAGATTATGCGTCGAATGATGTTTTTCATTCCGTACCCCAAGCAGCGGACATGTCGTATCCAAAGTAGTAGGTACTTCGTACCCCAAGTGATGAACACTTCGAACCCTAAGTGATTAGGAATCTGTACCCTACATTACGGTGCAGCATTCACACCGCAAGGGTAATTTTTCTTGCAGGTATATGGTACCCTGATATTGGTGCTTCATTAACACTTTCTTTTTTCTGTGTTTACTCTGTGATCCATATCTCAAGTTAGAAACGACTAATTTGGTTGCAAAAAATATCAAGGTAAATAGATCATGGAATCTGCAATGAATCCCAGCTGAAAATTCCTGTACGGATAGTTTAGAGGATCCTGCAAAGGAACCTCTATACAAACTAACCTTTGGATGATCTGGTACAGGTTCCTTCACAGAGTCAATTGAGGTATGGCTCTTGTACAGCAACATGTTTAGGATCCTATACATGAGTCTGCCTATGAAATAATCCGCGAGGGCACTATAGTAGCTTAGCTCTCTGGATTGTGAATTAGATCTTCAAAGAAATAAAAGAAAGACAACTTTATAGCTGTGAGCAACATGAGTTTTCACGATAACTCTCTGTAAAAGAATCTATACGTGTTTCTGTACAGGGTCCTTCGAAATGTACTTTTGATGACTTTCTGTAAGGCAGGGTCTCGTTTCTACCACCAAGAACCTCTGCTCAGCTGTAAAAGTGAGACGAAATTCTTCCGTGCTGTCTGAGGTGGCGAAGTGGTGGAAACGGGACATCTTGTAAATGATTATTTGGGACCAAATTTCCCCTCGCTGAAGAGCCTTGTTGTAAGGAAGTTATACACGTTTCTGTATAGGATCCTGTCCGTCAATTTTCTTCGCAAAGGAACTTGTACAGGAACCCGTACATGACCATTTAGAGGTTCCTATTCCGGTGCAGGTTCCTTTGCAGGATCATGTACAGTTTCCTTCGCCAAATTCCTGCACAGGAACCGTCAAGATTGCCTGTACAGGTTCGTGTGCAGGTTCGCGTTCAGGAACATGTGCAGGATCCTCCGAAGATCCTGTACAGAAATTTTCAGCTGGGATGTTAGTGCCATTTTCCGTTATCAATTTGGTGGTCGAGGTACAATGAACCTAACTATTTGAAGAATCGATTGTTTTAAACAACAATAAACTAACGAAATTTCGAAAATCAATCCATACCATTTTTTCAATACGAGTTTCAAGTTTACCAGGCCATAATGCATTGGAAAAATATAGCAACACTAAGTGCACAAACAAATTTTTTTAATTTGCATACTAGAGTGTTATTATACTCGTAATTAAGGCCAATTCTAAAAGTCCGGACAGTCTGTACGATTATGCACGTTTATAATACGGTTGAGTCTAAAGTCTAAACGGACGGGCCTGGAAAGGGAATTGGGGAGCTAGAAAAGGAAAGGGGGCGAGACTTGTGTCCGGACGTATAAACACCAGTCACGCCCTTTTCCCCATTAGCCCTTAGCAGGTCGCATTATAAGCGTATAAACGAACGGGATATCTGGACGTATAAAGACTACCCATAATGAAACATAGCGAATAAAGTCTACTTTATACTTCAATAATGTTTTTTTGTTTAGTACCAAATTTTCGAAAGTCATTACCATGTTCCTACTATGTTATTTTCTGCTTATTTAAAAGAATTTTTTTCAGTAGAATAATTCGTTTTTCGAAATATCATTTTCGATACAATAGTTCAAAAATAATTTGTAATAAAATTTCAGTTAAAATTCATTTCCAATTTTAACATAACAATAATTTTTTTAACCTTTTCGTATTGATATTTGTAGGAATTATTATCACTTAATGAAAAAATATACATCATATTTTCTTCGAAACCAATTTTAAGTTAGTATGGTACAATTCTTGTACCAATTTTAAGTTAGTGTCACTTTGAGATTTTCAAATTCCACATTTATTTCTTTGAATATGAATAATTTCTTTTAATCCTACTTTCTTGACCTCAATTCAGAGAAACTTTAACTCGAGACTGGACTTTTGTTTCATCTTTAAATAGTGAGTTCGATTTTACATTTTATATATTATAACGTTAGTTGAACTATTTTTTATTTATCTATTAGTTATGTAAATGAATGTCACGTTTTCAATAATGTGAGATGATTAAAAAATGAAATGAAAAATTCAAACAATTTCATACGAAAACAATTTTTCAACCCTTAATTTTCAATCATACAAAAATATTTTTATATATGTACTATATCAACATTCAAATTTAAATCATTTTGTAATAATACCTATAAATTACTAATAATATATTTACTGTGTGAGGTAATACTTCTAAGAAAACTCAATAATAAATACCGATAAAACTGAGCACGACACATATATTTCTTAGCTGACCACGTTTTTCTGAGAGAAAACGCGTGATCGAGAGTTTTTCAGAAATATCCGAGTGGTTCAGTAACTCAGTTGACTGATGCGTGCGCTAGATTTAGTTTTCAAGACATGATATCGATTATAGGTAATAGGTAGGGTATGATTCCTCAACGGAGGTGATTTTTCAAAGGGTTTGAGCGTACGATTATATGTGTAAGGAACTGTGCGTACAATTGTGTAATAATAATCGTAAAGTAAGTGTAGTGATGGCAACAGATGAATGGCCAGCGAACGTAAGGGGCTAAACCTCATTCGAAAAATTTGTTCAGGTAAACGGAATAAAATGTATCGTTATTTCCATGTAATTTTTGGTTACCTTTAACAAAACTGAAAAATGTTTAATATACAACATATCCCGGAGGATATCCCAAGGGGTGTTCGGGGAACATCGGGGGCTAACCCACAAGCCATGCCTACATTAATGTTGTATTTAAAATAAGATCAAGTTTATGGAACTCATGAAAAGAATCGTAAAAGGATTTTTGTTTGAACTGCTTCGAAAACGCTTTGTAATAATAACCTTAGTATAATTCGTAGATATTTTCAATAATTAACTGGCTCTTGCATAAAGTTTTCAATGTATCATAACAGGTTTAGAGCGCGAGCCTTTCTATTATTTTCTTAAAACCTTGCGGGCCTAACAAAAAAATCATAAATCCCCAGCATAAGAGCAGGGTTAGCTTCTTATGCTCCCCGAAACCCATTGGGATATCCCCATTGGGAACTTTGTTATTTCATGAAAAATAGTAAAATTCAATTTTTTCACTTTCTCAAAAACCCGATAAGTAGGGCATATATGACAATACAAAAAGGTGAAAAATTACATTTAAAAAATTTCGCGGGTTAACCCTTTCGCTGAGTCTAGACAATTACTAAGTGGTGCAGTGCATCCTACCATTTGAAATAGTTCATTCTATTCTTTTAAATGTAAGTTCGACTAACATGAACGCAAATATTAATTCAAACAAAATTCACCGACCAAAAGCTGCGCTTCAATTTAAGATAGTTAAAGCTATACTGATTTATAGAGAGTAATTCTAACAAATTATAAAAACAATTTTTTTTGACTAGGTTCTTTTGTTTCAACAAAAAAATATTTTTACATTATACGGAGAAAACTATATCGCAAGAATTGCAATGTGTACCGTAATTCCTGCGCTATACATCGTAATTATCACATTATAATATCGTAAAATTGTGATATCGTACATTGCAAGATTTTAGAT
This sequence comes from Belonocnema kinseyi, assembly GCF_010883055.1. Classification (NCBI taxonomy): domain Eukaryota; kingdom Metazoa; phylum Arthropoda; class Insecta; order Hymenoptera; family Cynipidae; genus Belonocnema; species Belonocnema kinseyi. The sequence continues at coordinate 93,996,873 of NC_046657.1, read as the reverse complement.
TGTATTATTATTTTATTATATTAATTATACGAGGGTTCTAGTAGTAGCCAAGCGATGTTGGTGCATTATAATATCCTAAAAAGCTCCAGAATCTGCTTGCACGTTATCATACTGCGCTTTATTTCAATGCAGAGGTGTTGCGATATCATTGTGCAATATCTTTTTCTCCGAGTAAAAGAAAATTTATTTGATTTTAATAAACGACGTCAGGTAGTTTCTTTAATTTAAAGAAATTATTTCTTGAAACGATTTGTTTGATTCAAAACAAAATCTTTTGATTAAAAAAAGTTACTAGGAGCAATGAAAGAAATAATTTCTTTAGAGTCAGTAGTTTCAAATAAGCAAATTATTTCTTTGAATCAAAGAAATATTTGCTTACTCCACATTACTAATGTGCCACGAGATTGTGCAGAACAAATCGCTTTAACTATTTTACGTTACCTCGTCTTTTGGAACACGTGTTGTCATATTTTTGCGAAGAAGCGGAGGCGAACGGCTCTTGGTAATAATTTAAATCGCTAAAATGTGTGACAAAGAAGTGCACGACATCCTTGCATCGTAGGGATTTGCAGAAAGCATAGCAGCTTTCTCCTGTGTAAATACAGACTTTTATACAGCACGACCTAACCTTGCTTTTATGTAAATTTTTGTTACTTCTGTGCACATTTCTTCACAATTTATGTTTTTACCTTAAATTTTCATGAAGAACGGTAAATTAGGAAAGTACAAAATTCATTTACACACAAAACACAATAAAATAAACTTTTTTCCTCTGGTGAACAACTATTCCATGCAAGTTTCTTGAAACTCGAGCTGTTTTATTTATAATTCATTATTGGATTCAAAGAAAATGTATATTCATTTTAAGCTAACCTATTTTCTTTTTTCAATCAAAACGGTTATTTCATTAAAAGAAATGTAAAGGGCAAATAAAAAATCACATTTCTTTAATTTAAAGAAATTTTTCATTTGAAGTAATCAATTATTTCTTCAATACAATGAAATATTCGGTTTGAAGGAACGAAATATTTCTTTAAATCGAATAAAAAACAACGACAACAATAACAACGACGACGCCAGGCATTTGATAAAATTCGCGAAAGTGATTTTTTGCATAAAACTAATACCTTCTCATTATAGATGAGAATGTAAAAATTAACATAAAACATCTTTAAATCAAACAAATGTTTCTTTGGCCGTATATCAATTCTAGAATTTCTTTGATTTAAAGAAAGTTTCTTTGATTCAACCAAACTTTTTTCTGGGTATAGTCTTATTTACTTTGAAAAACAGCGTATGTGAGTAGCAAATGAATTTATGTGTTAAGCATGGACTGCCCGCGTAATTTGAAATTAATTCTATCAACAGAACCAATTTACAATTTAGAGAAATCCCACAAACATGATTCACTATAGTCAGGATATTCCGAATCAAATAATAATCTATAATAAAGTGGGTCCCATACAGTCTTAAAATTTAATTCTTAATGCTGTCTAAATGACCCTTTTAATGCTAACTAGAACAGTGTTCTGTGCGGCGAACCCTCGCTCACATGCCTTCATACCTTCAATCTAGTGTAACTTCCCTTAGGCTAATCCGATTGGACTTTCTAAAAATGTTTTTGTATTTCAACAAATATTGAAATTTTTACGCTCGAGAGACACCATGTTCAGCTTATGCAGCGCCCGGACAAGAATACTGTTTATGAGTACTACAATTCAGCAAAGTTTCAATCTGATAAGAAAATGTGCTCACTTCGCGGGCACATTTTCTTCAAGCGCTGTGCGCGCAGCTCGCAAGATTGGGCACGCGACTGTTGGTTCTCGCGCTACGCGCTCGGTCTTTGCATATTCCCCACATTTGTGCACAGATTTTTTAAAACTAAAGTTCAATGCATCGACAACAGTAATTTGTTTATGGTGAATTCTCTTTTGTTAAAGCTCCTTTGGTTTTAAAGAACACATTCTCATCACGTATCTCGTGCTTCATACTCGAATTTGTCACTGAAATCATATATCATTTCCATAAATGTATTTTATTACAATTTATAATATGCATTCGAATTAAGCCAGATACATGCTGTCCACACAGCAGCCTTACCGTTTTTGAACGTCTTAATTATATCCCTAACCTCCGTGAAACAGAATTTCTCAATTGAGTTTTCTATCACATCGTGTTCTACATCTTCGATTAATATGAGGAGGGGGGATGAGTTTTAACCGAGAGAGTTGTAGCATGTTGGTGTTTTATGATGAGAAGGTCACCAACCTTCAGCAGTGTTTTGTTAGATGCGAGTTCATATGGTATCATTTTCCCATTCCTGGTCCTCCTTCAGTATTTATTATTAAATGCTAAAGAAAATGCAAAAACTATTTTTAGATATCCTTTGGAGAGTTTTAAGATATTAGTGGTGAAAATAAGCCCTCCAAATTTCACAAATTTATTTTAAACCGTTTTTAACTTATCACAAGGCGCACAGTCTCCTCTGTTTTTTCTTGAAATTCCCCTTTTTCGCCTATTCTCGAAAATCTCCCCCTTTTCTTTTTAAATATACGATATTTCAAAATTAGTCAGTGTACCCATTATTTAATAATAATTTAAGTATAAACTGGAGACAGAAGTTGTTATCTAATATAAAATGGGCCGGACCAGTTAAAAATTATATAGTACTTTTTAAGTAAGTATTAGACGGTGCAAACTTTGTATATGTACAAAGTTAAATACCTGATTAAAAAATGGAATATTCCAAATTCATCAATTGCAATGGTAAATGTTCTGACTTGAGCATTTTTTAATCTGAGTTTAAGTGCACTGAAGAGTAGGGCGAAATTAAAATACCAAAATAAACCAAATCGTTTGAGCCACACAATCCGATCATTTATTTTATGAGAGAAAAGTAAAGAAGAAGAGTGGGAAGAGGTAGAGGGGTCGAGAAATGATATTCGTTATTAGACTCATTTCATGAGGAAGTCTTTTGGCATCGCGTGCTTGCGAAGCGGATCAAAATATTTCCCGAGAGTGGAGACATGTTCACAAGGTGTTAGTGATTCTGATTCATAAAATTTAGTGGAGATTTCTTTGATATACTCTGGAATATAAGGTAATTGAAAATCTCTGTGGAGGACAGAGTTCTTGGTATATATAGGGGTTTTTGTGATGCGTCTGAGGAATTTATTTTGTATAATCTGGATGTGATTGATGTTACTTTTGGACGCGCAGCACCAAATTGTACAGGCGTAGGTTATTATTGGTCGGATTAACATTTTGTAAACTAGGATTCCATATTCAGGTTTAAGACTCGAGTGTCTATTAATAATAGGGCGCAAACGCGAGATAACCCCGAGAGCTTTCCCTTTAGTTTCCTGGATATGCTGCTTCCAATTAAGACGTTTATGGAGTTTACCCCCTAGGTGTTTCACAGAATTTTTCCATTCTATTGGTTCATTAAACATTTTGGGTGGATCTATTTTGACAGGCTTTCTGACAGAGAAAAGAATTGATTCTGACTTTGCTACATTTATTTTTATTCTGCAAAGCTTAGCCCATGCCGCAATGATTTCAAGAGCTTTGTTAAGTAATTTTAAGATTTTCGAAACTGACCAAGAGGAAGTGTATAGTGCGGTGTCGTCTGCATATAATCCAATTGTAACTTTCGGAACCTCAGGGATGTCGTTCACTAAGATAATAAAGAATAACAAACCTAAGATACTGCCTTGGGGCACACATGCTCGAATGGGTTTCTCTTTTGAAAGTGTCTGGCCAATTTTGACTGAAAATTTTCTATTAGAAAGATAAGGTGGATCGTATTTGTTAATGGTAGTTTGAGGAACTGAACTGTGAATGGCAGATTTTATGCTAGCGGTGAGGTTGGTTATGGCGTCGTCAATGTGGGAAGTGTTTGCCATTGAAGGTTGAAAGTTAACATTTGTTTCGAGGGTCATGTTAAATGCTTGCCAATTTGCTTTTACTAAATAATAGCGAGGCGCGACAGGGATTTTTTCACAGTTGGTGAAAATGCTTAGAAGGAGTGGACGATGATCTGAGTCAAGCTCATCTACAGTGAAAATGTCGTGGTTGTAAAAGTTATTTTTGGAAATTGCAAAGTCAATAAGATCAGATTTATGTTTGGTGTTGTGAGGGAAAAAAAGTATGCGAGTCTGGTCCTGAGATTGCGAGATTCTTATGATTTATAAATTCAAATAATTGTTTACCAATTTTGGTAGTTGTTCTGCTATTCCAGGCTAAGTGTTTGGCATTTAGGTCACCTGCAGCAATTACCGAGGGTGCAAGTTCGAGTATTTTTCGGTAATCATTTTTTAGAAATTCACGAGAAGGAGTCTGATAGAGCGAGACTATAGCATATGGATTCCCGTGAATTTTTATTTGTGTGTCTCTGCCTTCTCTTTCTCCATGCCATTTTTTTGAACCAACTCATATACCTTCCTTCCTTGTGCATCCTTCTCACTTAATCCATCTGCAATCCATTCGTTCTAAAATGACTTTTCCTTTCCACCTCCATATTTGCACCACTACGTCTGTTCTCCTTCTCCCACCAACACTCACTTACCAGCGTACTTCCCCCCTTCTTCCAAAAATTTCTCCTCATACTTACACGCTCGACTCCCTGTTATAATCCCTGAACTCGTTCTTCCTGTCTCCCTTCTAACATAGTTCGGTTTATTCCTTGCCAATCTTAGTATCCACTTTATATACCTCTCCTGTATCCTATTTACCTCCTCGCTTACCTTCAACCCCCGAACCTCCACTCCGTAAAATAAGACACTCATTACTAGCGAATCAAACAATTTCATTCTCCTTACAAAATCATCTGCGAACAACCTCTTCCCCAGACCCCACACCTGCCTCATCACCACATTTGCCCTTCTCGCCCTCTCTTTTATATGACCATCCACTCCCCCATTCCTTCGAAACATGAAGCCGAGGTACACAAACTCTGTCACCTCCTGCATCGCTTCTCCCTTCCACTCCCCTCCCTTATCTCTCCCGCCTCCTTTCCTGAACACCATAACCTTCAACTTATCCTCATTTAACTCTAACCTATTTTAGTCCAAGTATCTTCTCAACCTTTTCATCATCTCCTTGAAAGCCTCTTCGCTCTTTGCTAGCAGCGCTAGTCATCTGCATATTCGAGTGACCATATCCTGACCCCCCCTACACTAACTCCTCCTACCACTCCGGCCGCTAGCTTATTGTCCATTTCCGCGATCAAAATTGCAAAAAGCCTTGGGCTAAGCGGGCACCCTTGCTCAAACCCCTATCCATCCACCCTATCTTTCGTCTCCACGTATACCTCCCTTAACCTCTTGATCAGGCCCTTGTACACTCCCCTCTCTTCCATTGCCTCCCATAACCTCCCCCTATCCACCGAAGGGTACGCGCCCTTTAGATCTACAAATCGCGTACACTTTGGCACTTTTTATGGTTAGTTCTCTATCTACCCCGTGCTGCAAGACTGCATAACAATATTAAAAAAGAACTAAATAGAAAACTAAAATTTTCGCTCACATTCTTATTGTGACACTCGCGCTGCGCGCTCGATTTTCGACCGACATTTGTAAACAGGTTTTGTTCAATCTTTTTTTCGTAACTTTGGTCTTGTTTCCACCAATTTTTTTTTTTAATTTTCAATATTATTTTTCACGAATAAAACAAAAAGTACGCGGTCCATCAAGAAGTGATTATTAACGAATCTGTAGATCTTTTTTGGGATCACAATTTTTGTTAATCCATCTTTTTTCGTGTTCTGTATAGTTCGACCATAAAACGGAATTTTTTATTTTTCATTATTTTTTGTGCAATAAAAATTAGAATTTTTGATTTTCGGAGAAAATCCAAAAATTTGTTATGATAATCTTGCAGGCCTTTCAAAAAGCAGTATTTTTCTTCTCTCGGCTTTTTTCATATCGTGCGTTGTTTGGCTTAAAATTTTGGTTTTCGATTGATTGATTGGTAAATGTTTCGTCTTTTAAATACTATAAATATTGGTACATAAAATTTTCAAATTCATAAAAGAGTGGTCTCAAAAATTTTCAAAGTGCGATAACTTTCAAAATGTTTATTCAAATTGGCTGGTTAACGAACTCGTCCTTTCTTTTAGAACCCACAAAAATCGAGCCAAAGATGGATTTGATCCGTTCATTTTTTCGGGAGTTTTCGTAATCACTGACGGACGACCGAACAGACAGACAGACGCCATAGTAAAAACTTGATATTCGGATTCAGGGTGTCTCGAAACGTAGAGATCCGTTGAAAAACTGTATTGTCAGATTTCCGACAATACTAATACTTTCTCAATCATAAATGAGGAGAATGTAAAAAAGTTGAATATATCATACCAAAAATTTATTCAGCTGGAACCAAAGAAACATATTATCATTTTGCTTTTTCGGAAAAAAACTTCGGTCGTGATTTCGGTTTATTTGGATTTCATTTTTTTCATGCTTTTGGAACGTTATAAACACCACGAAAAAGAATTAATCCAAAAAACATGTTTTTGTACATTTTCAAAAAAAAGTTTAAAAGGCAGAATTTGTTTAACTTTAAAAATGTTAAATTGTACTTTTAAAAACGAGAACAGAATATATCAACCGATTCCAAATTTTTTTCTTCACTTGTTTTTTATGTGGATCCACAAGTTGTTGCCCTTCAGCTCAAAAGATTCGATTAATTTTAGCATTTTTGCTTCGCTCTTCTGAACATATAAAAATTGTGTATTTAACCAATTTTATTTTTTCTATGACTTATTTATACCACTATGAATAGATTTGCAACACCCTCCTAAGTATATCTAATTTTTGAAAATAAATTCTTTAATGGCAGAAGTCATTGAAAAAGCATGGAAAATTATTTAAAAATTTAACATTTCTTATAAAAGACTGCTTGTTCTTTTTGACATGTAAAAATAAATTTTTAATCTTTCCCTATTTTCCTCATTTTTCGTGAGAAAATTACCCTATTTCTCTTATTTAAGCTCAATTTGCTCTCTGAATCTGTGATCCCGCTTTTATCGTATTCGCAAAATAGTGTGACATCCACACGCATGCACAAATGTAAACACACACACACACTTAGGGACAATTTCTTAGAATATTTTATTCGACATTTTTAAATTTAGGAAGTTTTAATCAAATGAATTAAAATTTTTTTGAAAATATTACCTTTACAAAGGTTCCTCTGAGAGGAAGCAATTATGTTTTGTTTTGTTTTTTGAGGAAAAGGTGAGAAAACAATATGCAAAATTGTTCTAAACAATGAGAGAATAGAACGAGGGTAAAAAGGTTATCGACAGAGCAGGACCTATTGTCAGAAATAAAAATGTATAAGGTAAAGCTAAAATAGAGATATATAATTCTCTACTTACACGCACTGTGACGTGTGGTAGCGATATCTGCGCAGACGTAGCAAGAAAAGGATCAGAGTAAAATTAACACGGTTGGCATGCAATACCTGCGAATCGTTTGCGGTAAAACTCTAATAGACAAATTCAGTAACGTGAGAATCCAAAAAAATGTAGTATAGATCAGACACTATTTGACAAAAGTGAAAGAATATTGATTGAGATGGTTTGGGCATGTTTATAGAATGAAAGATAAACGACTTAAGAAACAAGTATATCGTGGCAAGGTAAACGGAAGCGTGTCCAGCGGGAAATGAGACCCGACTTCGTAAAAATATAAAATGCCATAGAACCCTGCTGAAAATTCCTATATAGTTTCCTATATGTTTCACCTATAGGTGCCGCCTATAGGAAAGGACATAGGATCCTATATAGGTGCCTGTATAGGACACTCCCTAATAAGGTACCTAATGGTACCTAACTTATGGTACCTAACTAATAGTACCTCATGGTACCTATTGGTACGTATGTATCGAGGAGTGCTCCTGGAAGACCAAAAAAACTTCTGCGCAGCCGTGGGTGCCATAGAATAGTACTGCGCATCTGGATATGGTCCCATACAGAACATATACAACATCCTATATTGGATCTTATGTCATTTCCTACAGGTGCGCTGGACGTTAAGGAAGCTAAAGAGGTATGCCAGGACAAAATAGTGCAGAAACAAATGTAGTTTATAAGAAAAGCATGATAAAGAGTGTCAATGGAGTGAATGGCGACTGAGACTAACGAACGTGTTATCCAATAAATAACACGAAAATTCTAAATCAATCTAAAAATCTGTACCCCTAACAATTCCCTTCCTCGCCGAGTGATTCTCGCTTGCCCCAAAATAGGAAAAACAAAATGGACTTTACCTAGTTCTCATCCTCAATTATTTGAAAGGGCATTTGTTTTCATTTTTCAAGTCTATAAAAACCTTTAAAAGTGTTTGAGGATGATGTTTCATTCTAAAATCATTACAATAAATAGAAAACATAAGTTTAGTCCTCCTCATTATTTACGTCTAAAGGGCAGAAGAAGCAAAATAGGCTTTATGTAGTTGTTATACTTATTTCTCCACAACTGCTTCAACTTTAACCACGTTTTTTAGCAAAATGAATTTTTTTGCTCACATATTCCTAACTTTTATCGATAAGCCTTATCCCAAAGTAATTGAAACTGTAAAAAAAAATTCGGAAAAAATGGGCTTTACAAATCACATAAGCTAGAAGTCGAAAAAGTATTAGATTCGTTACCATAAATATATTTTCATGATGTATTGGTGTTATAAAAGTGGTCCCCTATACTGTCTTAAAATTAAATTCTTAAAACTGTGCCCTTCAATGCTAAACAGAAATAATTTTTTGTGTGATCCCGAAGGATTTTGGTATCCTAAAATTGAATTCGTTACCCAAATTTTTCCTATGCGTCAGGTTTTTGAGATATCTTAATATAAAACTGAAAAAAATCTATTGTTAGCCATATTTGAGCCAATATAATGTGATCAGCAATTTTTTTGTACAAAAACTGCTGCCGTCATCGTTTAGTACTCCTTTTTACCTTTCATTTTCATTTTCGACCATTCCGAACCGATTTTTTTTCTCCAAGATAACGCACATTAACCATTTTTTCGCTTTCTTCGCCTACTTTGCTAGTTCTTCATTGTGGAACTGAAATCGTTAAGGATGTACACTGCGTACAAGCAATCTCAAAAGTTGCCTATCTTTAAAATGATTGATAAAATTGACAAGAAAATACCTATTATTAATTTCTGTAAATATTGATGGAAGCTTCTAAGCACACTCTAGAACAAAAATATGCATGTTAAGATTGTTTATTTAACAGTAGTTATTTAAAGGTTTAGCTTTTCCTTTCTTTTTAGGGAATAGTTACAATTTTTATTAAATCCCAATGATCAAGGTCTCATTTTATTGTTCGAAGGATTTTCTACAGTTCCATTTGGGCGGTGTTAATTAAAATTTAAACTATGATTGTTTATTATAATAATAATAATAATAATAATAATAATAATAACTGTGTGATTTTAATCAAATCAATCCAAATAGAAAATTATAAAATCCTTCGGAGAATAAAATGACATCTTGATCGTTAGGATTTAATAAAAATTGTAACTTTTCCGTAAAGAGAAAGGAAAAACTAAACCCTTTAATAACTACCGTTAAATAAACGATTTCAAGCTGAATTATTATTTTCTGAATTATGCTTAAAAGCCTCCATTTAGATTTACAGAAATTAATAATAGATATTTTTTGTTGATATTATTAATCATTTTAAAGATAGGCAACTTATGAGATTGATTGCACGTTGTGTACATCCTTAATGTGCGATATCTCGGAGAAAAAAAATTGGTTCGGGATGATCGAAAATGGAAATGAAAGATAAAAAGGAGAAATAAACTATGGCGTTAGCAGTTTTTATACAAAAAATTCTGATCATGTTATATTGTCTCAAATATGGCTAAAAAAGCAATTTTTGCACTTTTAAGTTAGGATATCTCAAAAACCTGACGTATAGGAAAAATTTGGATAACGGATTCGGTTTTAGAATATTAAATATCAAATTTCTGGTAAACGATAAGGAATAAATTTTTTAATAGTTGAAAATGGTTCTAAAAATTACGGTTGTCTGCATTTATGTCATGTTTGTAAATATAATTATATCCGAAAAATATGCTGTAATTAAAAAATTTCTGTATATTGTAAATTCCCATTAAAGTTGAGAAAAATCATGTTTCTGCTTGATTAAATGATATTTTTCTTACTGGTTATGAATTCTTTATTGATGGAAAGGATCTTAATAGCTAATCTAATTATCTGGAGATTTCACTCATTGAAATAGCTGGAAACTGGTCACTGACGAGATAAGAGTACATTAAAAGATTAACAACAACGCTTAACTTTAAAACTTAGAGCTTATGTTTCATATGTTTTACTCTTGCATTACTGAACTGATTAGTGAATAAGTCCGAAATCACTGATTAATCAATGCAATGTCTGACTACTATTTCAATCAGTGAATTTTTCACTGATTTATATTTATAGAGTACGTAACATCATATAAGTTTTGACTATATAAGAATGCTTTTGATACATACTTTAGTTTAATATAATTAAACAATATATTTTAGCAAATATTTTTCCCATAAACTATCTTACAATAGGAGTAGATGTTGCAAATGTCTCAAGTAGATAAAAGAATTTGTATTTTTACTCTCTCATTCATGAGAGTGTGATGTATTCGTCTAAATTTTCAATCTCTGGTTTTTAACGGATCTTTACGTTTCCGCACTCATAGAGTTCGAAAATCCTAAAATTTTGTTGGCGTCTGCCTGTCAATATGTATAAGTTACCTGAATGTTGTAACCGCGATAACTTTTGAAGCATTTGTCCATTTGTGTTAGTCTTTGATACACATCTTAAGGTTCCCAAAATGAAGCTTAAGATCCTTAGACAGATTTTTCCCACCAAAATTTAAAACTTTCAAGCCTTTTCAAAATTTGAATATTTTTTTTTTAAATTTTAGAAATTTTTGTCAAAGTTTTTTATAGATGAGTAGAAGACTTGCAAATTATCCAAATAAAATTTTCAATTTCAATAAAAATTAGAAAAGTAATATAATTTTAAAAATTTTGAAAATATTCAGAAAAATAGAAAAAAATATTTCTCTGATAGATTAGGAAATTTCATTTGAATTCTTGACTAGCTACAAAATATATTTAGAAACTATCTCAGTTAAATTTTGCAAATAGACAGAAATTCAAAATGTTAGAGCTATTTCAAAATTTGAAGAAAAAAAATTTTGAGTTTTAAAAATTTTTGTCAAATTTTCTGGTACACGGAAAAAAAGAATTGCAAATTATTCTCTAGACATTTTTAAATTCGAGAAAAATTAAAAAAAGTTACATGCTTTTTAACATTTTAAAAATTAAAAAAAAAGTAATAACACATTTTTTTAATAGGTTAAGAAATATCAATCCAAATTTCAAAAACATGCGATTTTTGTTTTCAAGAGATCCTTAAGTTTGAAGCGTTGTTTGCAGTATATTTGAACAAGATTGACTAATTATCTTGATGTAGTTTTTCAATTGGATACAAATTATCGAGCGCAAAGCGCAAATTTCGTAATGAGAATGTAATCGTCAAAGCCGTAGGTGATTTGAGAACCTACTTTAAAAACAAATCGAAAAAAATTGTAGTTAAAATTTATGACTATAATTCCTTAGAAGTTAAAATCACAGTTTTCATTTTCGGTTATAATATTTATGATATTTGAACAAATTTAGTTGAAGTATTCGCATGAAACCTACGAAACCGAGCGCGAAGCGCGAGAGCGTACCCGCGCGCCTTAGGCGCGCTCAAATTTGACGCGAAGTGCAGCGCGCAATGTGAATGTGCCCGCGCAGTGGGAATATTTTTTTAAATAACTAGCAACTGAAAAATTATGCCCCATATCTGTGACTATTAGTCAAACTCACTTATAATAGTAACATCTACTGTTTATAAGAATAATAGTATGTAAGAATAATTTTCTGATTTTTTAATCTTTCGTAACAAAAAAACAACAAAAATTATTTTTTGTTATCTCTGGCTTTATTTTGGATGTGCGAACATAAGAAATTTATTTTTTATCTGTAACTTTTTATGAGTGGCCTGGGTGCCATACTACAAATTTTGGACCCACTCCAAATTAAAATATATACTGTATATAAATAATATTTCGCACAATCTTATGGTAAATGTGAGATCTTTGGAAGCTAAAAAATTTTAGGCCTTAAGCCTTACTGTTTATAATTTTTTGTAATTATTGGTGAATTGAACCAAATAGGAATGTCAATAAAAAAAACAATTTCTTTAAGACAAAACGAACACATCATTATACCAAGTTTAAAGATAGAGGTATTTAAGTGTATACTCGTTTAGGTTTATCAATAAATCATTTATAAACTTAAATGTTTATTGACAATATTGCAGAAGTGTGCTAAATAATATGTATTTTAAATGTTGGTATAAGTGTAGTATACAAGAAAAAAATTCCTTTCTACTAAAATAATTTGTATTTCTTATTAAAATGGTATTTGGTAACAAAAATTGGTAATAATTTACAAATTTATAAACAATTTATAAAAAAATGTTAATCCGTCGTGGGCATACCAATGAACACGCAGAGAAGGTAATATTAATTTTTGTTTTATTCCATTAATCCTTTAATTCATTTTTTAAGTAGCATAAATACAAAATAGCATAGTAAAACATCTAATTTATCATTTAATTAGACTACATAACAAAATAGATGGAGAAAAAAATGATTGAATACCTTGACTAATGTACCATCGAAAGGCTTAATCAGTTTTCAATTATCGTCAATTTGTTAAAACACTGATAAATCAAATTATTTTTCATGGAAAATCCTCGTTAAAACTAGTATCCCTTATATAAATCCTTCCCCTGACTGCGTCTATTATGGATTTTGAATTTCAGAAAAAGTTTTGAAATGCTTGCAGCATCACTTTTTGCGGATCTGACAAGAAAAATGGAATCATAATATATTCATAATATTCGTATAAATTTCATTTTGATGGGTTTTTTTATGCCCTACAAATCGAGTCGTATGCACTTTTCACCTATTTTGATTTTATATTATTTTTAATTAACAATATACGCAACAGACTGCTCGTGTAGGGCTTCAGTATTTAATTAGAATTCCCCCTCCACCCAAACAATATAACCAACAAGAATTGCAGCATTTATTTTGTTCTAGCAGAAAATGTAATTTGCCTGGAATTTAACATGAAAAACTACTTCGGGAATTACGCATTCCATTTTACATCAAAGTCCCCTAGCAAAAAACTGCACGAAACTAGTTAGGCTTAATTTGCAGGTAACGAGAGTTCAGACTTCTGCAAAATAAGTGCGTGCATTATATCAAAGTATCCTATACTCAAAAGAAACAAAGAAATTTATAAAAATAAAATGTTACAAGAATCGGCAATAAAACGACTACATTGTTCCTGAACTTTTTCAGAATTTTTATTCAACGAGATCAAGGCTTCGACGTTAATGGGTTAAAGCTTTTGGTCCAACTTAGAAGTTTATTTGTGTCTAAACTAAGCTTCGTACAGTTCTTTGCTAGGGGACATTTTTGTCTATTTTATTTGCACTATTACATACATTCGGCTGTTTCTTATTTGGTGGGAGACACCCTCTATACCTGACGAGAATGGACAAATTAATGTATTAGGATTAGTAAATTTATCTGAAACTTATTATATGTAATCGCTGAAGGTCTAATAAAATTATTTGTTGTTACGTAAACATTTTAATATATAGGGTAAGTCAAAGAGGACGCCTGAAAAATAATTGATATTTACAAATTACTTCGATTTAAAAGTGTTACAATCAAGATGTGACAAGGAAAGAAAAGTGACAAAAATACAAAAAATGTTTTACTATGATTTGTATTTCAGACTCCTAGAGGGGAAATAAGCAGAGCCTTCGGACCGAGTCGGAAGAGTTCAGGCCAATTCGCCCTCTCTGACACTACCAAGGATACATCCGAACCTTGGCGTGTCAAAATAACTCAAGGTCGGTCCGTCGCAGTTACGAGATTCGGAGATGATCGGCCGATAAATGAAAGGGAAAGGTTTCAGACAACCGGAATCAAACTTAGCATCCTGTTGACGAAGGACTTGCTCTCGACGCGGAAATGGATGACGTCAAATCAAATGCAGCCGAGACATCGCGTGTAGATAAGGCGGCCAACGGAGATGACCCAAAACTTCCGAAATCAGAGGAGAACCTGGAATCTACTCTTACCGGGACAAATTCCAGGACTAAGAACGTAAACCAACAACGCAAAAATCTTCTTGCTAATGACCTTGAGAAGGCTCAGTGCAACCTCAGAAATGCAGAAAATGATCTCGAGATTGCTGAACATGATCTCGAAGAGACCAAGGATGCACTTAAAACTACGGAGAAAAATTTACTGGAGGAGATGAAAAAGGATGAAAAAGAGGTAGAAGTTTCCGATAAGGTGGTGAAGCCTGCCGATAATAAGGATTCAGAGGAAGAAGAAAGTCAAATGGTCCTTGAAATTAAAGATGATTCACAAAGCAACGATGAAGTTTCGAGAATAAAGGAGAGCATACCAGAGAAAGAAAAAGAGCCAGATATTAATAAAGAAGGTCCAAAGATCGATGAGAAGGATCCAGTAAATGAAAGGATTGATCAAGAAAGCCCGAATAAAATCAAGGACAAGATAACCAAGGATCAAGATGCTCCTCGAGGAGAATCCCTCATATGCTTAAAATCAGAGAAGCTGATCAATATTACTGAGCTGCAAGAAGAGCATTCAGAAGGTCAGGTGGTGGAAAGTAAGTCGCCAGAAGTGACTGTTAAATCTAAAGAGGAAAGGAAGGAATCCAAGGTCGAAGAACCGAAACAGGAAGTCGGCATTGTGGGTGAGCCGACTGCAGTGACCGACCTGATAAATGAGGAGGAACTCGGGGTGGAATCTACTTTATCGACGGACGCAAAGCCGCAGGATCACGTTGCCCAATGGGTTGTGAATTCTGTAAAGGTTGAGGGCAGATTTTCCGGCAGGGAGGTGAACAATGGGAAGAGTCTTCCTGAGAGGAAGAGAGCCAACAAGAGGAAGGAGAGGTCAGAAGTCACGTCCAGGAAGAGGCGTCGCATCGTGAACCACATTATCAAACGCAGCATCAAATGGTAAGTTAGATTTTCCTTTCTTGACTTTATTTTTCCTGCTGCCATTTGCGGGGAAACTTTAGGGTAGTTGTCGCTATATATTATTAGTTACTCAGTGTTTAATTCCTTACCGTTTTATGTGAATCTGATTCCAAAGAATCATTCAATTCAAGTTCAAGTTTATTTAAAATGCACAACAGGATTCAACCGAATGCCATAAAATTAAAAAGAATGTAATGAAAATGAAAATTATTCAAAAGAACTGCACAAAACACGTAATAATGTCCTACTGAAGGTGATGTTTTCATCTAAATCAAATTTTAATTCAGCTTCAATTTTAGACGAATGGCACTTAGGTTAAGGAGCTAGGCTAAAGTGATTCTTTTAATTAAATATAACTTCAAGGTTCCAGCTCAATTTAAGTAAATTCCAATTTATTTTAAGGTCGCAATTCAAAAGTTAATTCAAGTAGAATGGTTGGAAATTTAGTAATTTCAATTTATTTCAGGAGGATTCCAATAAACCAATAGATTCGAACTGAATTTAAGAGAATTGAAATAATTTTAACGGAACTTAAGATTTTTTCTATGCTATGGAATTGTATAGAATTGTATAAAGGCATCTCAAAAATTGGGTACTTTGTCTATATAGACTATCACTGAAGATATAAGATTTAACTTTGGGGATGCTTCAACTTCAGAGTAATAAATTATTGAATCTTAAGTTAGAACTTTGTGACTCAAAAGTATGGCAAGTTGCATGGAAATAGCACCTTCAGGCTCTGAAGATCAATATGAAGTTGGTGTCCTCTAATGGTTCAATAAAATTAGATAATATATTTCGAAAATGCTTCTTTGCTTTTTCTTCAATTGCCAAATCAAAAAGTTATGCAGCTTTTTCTGTAATAGGCCCGGCGTTTTTGTGACGTACCACTCTTTGGCAGGGTAATAGCTCGAAATAAATCTCTTATTATAAAACGCGTTAAATTTATTAAAGTTAGACAGTTCGTTGTCTCCTTTTGCGTCTTTTAAACTTTTTCCCTTATGTCCCCGGACTCTTGAATATATATATATATATATATATAATTCAATAGAATTGAACAGAGTTCTACCTTATTCCATAAAATTTAATAAATTTGTAATTAACTCTATAAAATTCCATTGAATTCAGCGGAATTCCACAAAATCTCATACAGTTCAATAAAATTTCCTAGAAATCATCAGAATACCATATAGAATTCAACAGAATTTGACTGAAATTTCACTAGCAGGTAGGTCTCGGATATAAGAAAAATTCATCGGATATTGATGTATTTTCGTGAATAATCTGCGAATTTCGAGAAAGAATTGACGAACTCAATATGACAAGTCTAAAACCGTTCAACACTTTTTTCCGTAAATAATTACAATAATATTATGTGTGTTTGGGACAAGTTTCATAGAGCACTCCGGAGTTTGCCCGATAAATCTGGGAACTAGGAAGTAGGTTCGCCTTCACGAGACCTGCACATACTTTCCCCCGCACGCGCGGTGCGTATCTGCACTCGTATGTGTGGTTCGAGTTCGCCGGATGAATGGCTAAAAGTTTTATAATACCTATATTGTTGGTGCGTGATGGCTGCACGTGTTTACGCACTCTTGATTTATGTTTACAAACTGTCGAACTAGCAGTTCGACGGTTCGAATCCTCGCAGTTATGCAAATTTATAAGTCTGACATTTTCAGGAGTTGTTCGTAGGAAATTCGAACTATTCTTAAAAAATGTCCAAATTTATCCATACGTTTTTCATTATAAAAAGAGGATTTAATGTTCTGTCAATTTACTTTAAATTAAACTTGAGATTAATTATTTTCTTGTAAACTCTGAAATTTCCCAGAATGCTGTGAAATTGTATTGACTCGCTGTAGTATACGCTCTAAATCACCTTCAGCTGACCTTGTGTTCTGTTGATTTGTCTTGAATGCAGTTCTCAAAAGTAAATATTGAATTTAAGATCATACAATGGAAATTGAAGTAAAATTCAATTAAATTTCAGTGATTAAAGATATGAATCCAATTCAACTGTATTGAAGGGTATTTTCCTGACCTGAATTTTCTTTAAGCCAGTAAATGATCATCTGAATTTACTATAGTGAGAGGTTAATCTCTCGACTTATTTTTAGTCTTTGAATAAATCCTTTAAAGAGTTCTTCAAAGAGTACTTTGAAATAAGGCGATGAAATACAAAAATATTGTTCAAATTTTGCAATTGAATTCATCTTCCCCAGGAAATTTTTTCCTGCTAGGTGTGATAACGTGCTGCGTTGGCTTTAAGTAATCATGCGACTTCTTTCTCGTGCTTTCACAATCAGTGTACAAAGTACAAGGTCTCCTTCTAGTTATGACCGTTGAAAATTGAATGCCGCACTACATTGCATTGGTTAACTTTGCGTAGTGCGTGTTTAGATAACGCTGTTAGAACAACAGTTGTAGAAAATTAGAACGCAAAATTTCTCCAAGCCTCGATCCAAATTTGAGAAATCGAATGTCAAAGATTCTCAGGTTAATTCCTATTTTGCAAATATTTAAATTATCAAGATTAATTGCCGTGATTGTGGAGGATGAAAATTGTAGGTGTAAATCTCGAAGATACTTGAATCGAGGTCGAGGTGAAGCGAATAAAGTTACAATAGCCGATTACCACTGCATGGTGACTATTCCAAATACGTCAAATGAACGCACAAACGTTTATTAACTTCATTCAATAAACAGAAATAATTCCAAGGTAGCGGTCGTTTCAAGGTAATAATAATCGATTGGTGAGTGGAAAGTATAAATTCTTTGTGTAATTTTAAATTATATTACCGGGATTTGATTCGCAACAAAGAAGAGTAAAGAAAGGATCAAACAACTTTGAAATGATTTCGTGGCGAACAAAATATTTTTGCAGCTTCTTGAATGATGCAAAACTGCAGAAGGAATTACGTCATATAGAACCATGGTAGCCATAAAATACCCGTTATTTAGATGGAGGTTTATTTAAGGTCGAGACCTTGATGTCTTGCGGTGATTCTTTCTTCGAGCGCACTAATTCTGTCATAGAGCGAGGTAATGCTTCGTTCTCCTTGTAGACTCGGAGGACCTTCGGTAGGTTGTTTCTGACGTCACATATCTCGGATCCGTCCTATGGCTTGCGGGATTTATTAATCAATTACACCGTTAAGTTGACCTTTATTGTATAGTATATCATTTTTGCTTGACAGAAAACGGTCGAACTTTTGTTGCTCACTGAGGCGCATTATGTAAGCATTTTAATATGCACAAATTACCCATCTTAATATGCACAAATTACCAGATATTAATATTTGCACAGAAAGAACCACGTGTGATTCTGGCCCTTATTATAATATGGAATTTCTCTGCACAAAAGTGACCTTCAAACAGTTTAAAAGTCTCTCGAGAAAATAGGTGAGTGATATCGTGGTAACTCATTGTGTGCCACTGACGAATTTGTATTTCACTGAGGGAATTTTGCGGGTAATTCTTCCCATCATAATATCTAATCAATTCGCGTCAAAAAATATGAACATTCATTTACCAGTGTGGTGTACTGATAATTAAATATTCCAGTCATACCACCGCCCTTTACTTTTAAATAGACTTTTAATCTGGCCATAGGTAAAATAGATTAATGATTATACATGGAATTGCTTAAGGCTTCCCGTTCGATTGCCGAAGATAAGCAACGCTTGGCTCGGTTATACTCGGATGGGGGCCGTCGTACCATGTGGGGATTATTTACCGGCTTTTAAGCTGACTTTCGCTCTTTTACTAATACAATAATACGTTATACCTACCATAAATCAGGGAACGTGAGATTGCTGGTAATATTATCCGAACAATATTGGCTTTCATAAGTCAGAAGATTCGTCTTATTTTGTTTAACCTATAAGAAAATAATCTTATAGTATTCATAATTTATTTATTGAAAGTACTTAATCAATGTTTACTGGGGAAAAAGAATCACAAAAGAACGGATACTTTACATAATTTGGATTAAAATCTCAAAGCAGGGAAATTCTTTGATTAGACTGAAACTTCGGAGCTGTACTCATATCTGTTTGGGCGATTTTGAACTCTTTCGATATAAGTGCACGGAAAAAAATATATATTGAAAAGTAGATACACAATTTTTCATATATTCAATCATAATACATAATTAGATGTTACGACATAATATCTTCTATTCAATATACAAGATACTGAAGGGCAATACCTGTTTATATTAGAAGTATTAAATTTGTAATATTAACGGACAATATCTAAAATTTAAAGAAAAAACGAAATTTTATCGGGAAAATGTTCTTGACTGTAGGCAATTCACCCTCAACTCTTTTTAATTCTGGCCCAGCAAAAGACGGTTATATCAACAGAAATAGATATTATAGTGGTTAAATACTTTTGACATTTTACCATTTAAATTCATTAAAATACAGTGAACCCTAGATATCGGGCCCCCTGATAGAGTTCTTCCGAGAATTGACGCCGCGCCGCAAGTAGGAGTAAAAGGAGCTGCGCGAGGTGAGCGGCAGTCGCTCAGGCATGAAAAAAGAAAAGCGTTTTCTACGAAACGGCCCTCTATCTGGGTAATTCCTCCACCAAGGTCAGCCCCAAAATCGGCCCAGTATCAGAGTATCACTATAATTCCGTTTAATTAATTTAAATTTGCTTCTTAAAATCACTTTGATTCAGTTATAATCACTCAATTTCACATTTATCAGACGACTTGTCTGTAAATCACTCTGCATTCCAGTATTTGATTTTGTTGATTTTCTACACATCTCAATTTTAATTACCTCTATATAAGTTTGCCTTTTCACATCTCCATGTCTGAGTTGAAATCAGGAATCAGGTATGAATAAAAATTTTAAGTGGCTGAAGCTTCGAGGTTGAATCAAACATTTCAAAAAATACTGGTTGCAACTTATAATATAAGTAAAATGATTACATTATTAAAATATTATTATTAAAATTATTATCCCGCGTGAGTGCTCTACGCAATCCACATAAGAGTCATACAGAAAAACGCTGATTCTCAAGAGTATGCTGATTTGATGTTGTTTTGTATTGTGACAAAATTGAGGCGATGAAGAATGCGAATGCGCAGCTACTATATTAATGTTTTAATTTCATACTTGAAGTATTCTCATGTTAAAAAAAAATCTTATTTCGAGTACATAGCAAATAAGCTAACACAAAAATTATCCTGCTGTTTTTCTGTGCACGGATTTGCGACTCGTGACAGAAATATTAAAATTAGGCAATTAAAAGTGCTAAAAAGACGTCAAGTGAAAGTAAAACTGGTATACTAAGGAAACTAATATCATCACAACTCAAAGTTGGCTTCTGCTTTAAAACATCTTTAAAAAAAAAACAAGTTATTCATTATCTTGATAGTGACCATCCTTTACCTGAAGGTCTTGCCAACTATGCTGAGATATGAAATTACATGCAAATTTCTTAGAATTAGATATAGTCAATCGAGAACAGTCTTTATAATAATCGGGAAAAGAAAAAATCCTGGGTTTAAAAAGGTGCAAATATATATAGAATTATGGAAGATACGGGCCCGAAGGAGGCCGCCACGGTGGTCAAACAGCACAGGCAGACTCATTCCATGCAACCAGCTACCAACTAAAGCTGGTCCCCTCATGCTTGGAAGCACATGGACGTCATACAAATAAACTTATAACCGGAGCCCTGAGGATCGACATCTGGTCCTGGGTCTCTTCGGGCTAAGGCTGAGGGGAAAGAAGTAAAGAACCACAAAGGCGATCTCCCCTTTCCTGCGAGGGAGATTGAATGGAAGAAGTCTGATCCATGGTACCAGGGGCGAAAACTGTTCCGCGACCTTTTTTCAAGGGCACTCTAACAATTTTTCCAAAATAAATTTTTTTTAAATAAAGCTATTGGAGCTTTGAGGTTGAGCTTGATACTGAATTGAAGTGAGTTCAATTGAATTCAACAATTTACACACAATTTACACAATTTAAGAAAATTCAACAGATTCGAATGAAATCATCACTTTCAAAGTTAATGAAAAGTAATATTGAGGCGAATATTTCTTTTAATGAGTCTGCCAGTACCACAAAAATTATATACGCCTATTCATATATGCAAATATAATTTAAATTCCTTAATTATTTGTATTATTATATTAAACAAGTACCAACTTTGCCTCCGCATTTTTAAGTCTTTCTTACATTTGCTAATTTAAAGCAAATTTGAAAGATGAAAAATGAAAGATATTATCTTATAAATATTTTTGTTTAAAAATGAAAATGTGATCTCTAACAGTAGCAGCCTGTTTAAAAAAATCTCAATAATATCCCTTATTCTTAATTTTGTATATACTGACAACGTTACCACGGTCTTCCCTACTGTTGTTTTTTAATTTGAAAATATAAGAGTGAGTATTATATATTCTGAGATTGAGCATAGTCTTGTCTTGTCCTCGTGCAAATGGTAAATACAGTCTACCCGAGCCTGAAGAATGGAGTCCTAACTTAAACCTTGGTTTGCTTATACCTGCTCTATACTGAGAATAACTTCGCAGTTAATCTGCACTTCCCCGCTCTACAGTCTACAACGAAAAACGAAAATTTGGGGGCCAGATGTGTGTGCGAATTCTGGGCCTGCTGGTACCAACAACAAATGTTCGATCAAGTTGTAAAGAAGGGAGAAATAGATTTCCCATGAGGAATTGAAATTCACTAGACTAGACTTGTAGCCAAACCATTCC
The DNA here is from genome assembly GCF_010883055.1 of Belonocnema kinseyi. NCBI lineage: Eukaryota > Metazoa > Arthropoda > Insecta > Hymenoptera > Cynipidae > Belonocnema > Belonocnema kinseyi. The sequence goes on along the minus strand of NC_046657.1, from coordinate 93,974,969 downwards.
GAAAATAAAGCGACCTTGTACACAGGTACCAACTGGAAAGGGGCCAGGAGGTTGTGAACCGCTTCTTGGAATGGAAACAGAAACTGTGGTTGTAGACTTATAGTGAAAAAGAGAAACCAAGTTGCGTACGATTATCTAGAGTCTAGACTTGTATAGTTAGTCTAGTGTCTAATGTAGAAACAGATATATACTATGCAGTTATAAAATTCAGATAACATCATTTCTTCAGCTTTCTAATCCTCAATTCGGCATTAAATATGTGAAAAATATGCAATCAGAAAAAAGGAGACGAAGCTAAAGAGGTTCACTAATTAGTAGGGTAGGCGGTAGGGCGAGGTCAAAAGAGCCAAAATTGACTTTATCGTGTCCAAACGAAATTACTATCTGTCCAAAAAATATAGGCCCCTCTATTTTTGTACAGATTCCCGTGAACATCTCAGTAGAAAAAAATTATAAAAATACTGTTAAAAATATTTGAAATTTTAATATACATTTAATATATACATTTGTTTATTAAATCTAAACCTCGGTATACGAAATCTCCAGTAAGAGATTATGTATATTAGATTTCATATACCGCATATTGATCATTTATTAGAAAATTCAGATATTTTCACTTTACACAAATTAAAAACAATTTGACAGTAATTTTCAATTATAAATAATAAAATATAATATTTTCTGCTAGTTAAATATAAATTTCACTGGTTTTTAAGTTAAAAAGTTGAAAAAAGCAAATAGTTAAGGAACCTAACTTCCAAGTACTTGTACTCACGTTAAAATTCTAATATTCACAGCGAATTTTAGAAATAATTCTACCCTTGCTTTGCACTTTAATTATGAGTAAGAATTTAGTCGACGAATTTAAGGTTATTACTTAATTTTTTAATGTTTGTCTAGATTTGAAGGCATCAAAGGACTTGGTGTTTTCACGCACTCTCTTTTACCGAATTTAATATACATGTATATTAATTTTAAAACATAATGGTAAATTAAAATTAATGTACGGTATATGCGAACGACTTTAGTCACATATATATTAAATTTCAAACGGATTTTTTTAACAGTAATATGATCATTTCCGAATATTCAACTTTGAATTTACTGAAAATAAATTATCAAAATTCTGAAAAAATATATGGGTTTCGGCGATCCCTTCTGTGTATAATAGTGAAATGTATAGACAAAAATAATCATTTCTTAATAAGTTATTAACAAAAACGTGGACAGGTGTCATCACCGAATCTGGAGATCGTACAGAGATTATTCTTGAAGCAATTTACACATTTTTGCAATCTGACAATGTTGTATGTGTTGACAATGAGCAAAAAGTTGTGCTTGTATGTTTAAAGAATTATTTTCTTCTTGCAAAAATACAAAAGACTTTACGATAATCGCGGCAACCGCACTCTCAGCAGGGGACTTTGCTGGAGCTACTGTTACGCGTGCAACAGGACCTTCTCTCACACTCAGGCAGTTGCAAAGTTCCTAAGCCCTGATTCAAAAAAAGGGATACAGTTGTCTCGATTACCGCAAAGCCTTTTGTATTTTTTCAAGAAGAAAATAATTTTTAAGAACTCTAGTACAACTTTTCGTTCAATAACAATCGATAATCATCTAAAAACCATGAAACTTAGTATCATTATTGTTAAAATCTTCACCTGCAACGTGCATGTTGTCTCAATTTTTAGAATTTTTTTCTGCTGAAATTATCATGAAAATCTGTACAAAAATAGAGGTGCCTACTCTCTAAATCTGAATCAGCGATAAGTATACCCCTAATTGAAATCAAGGTATATACGCTGCTAAAACAGTGAACTTTAGCTGCTGTTCAGCATAGTTTCACTGCGATTAACAGCTAAATGTGACTGATTTGCCAGTGTATATACGCTGATTTGATTTAGTGATGGTGAAATAGCCTAATACCATATAAACTCTAGGGGAAAAAGTTCCGTTTAACATTTTTTATCATCACACATTCACATTATTTACAATAAACATTTCTGAAACACAAAATATTTTGAACAGCCCGTGTAGAAATTATGCCCGAGTTCGGGTCGGATTCCGGCAGGGTTGCCCTGCTTGTATCCGGAATCTGGTCAGGCTGCCCGGTCGGATTCTGGTTGGTTTCGTCACGCTGCGCTGGTCAGATCCGGGCCGGATGTACCCAGTCGGCTCCCGGTCGGCTTACCCGATCGGATCCCAGATACAAATAGGGTAACCCGGTTGGAATCCGACCGGTTTTTGACTGGGGTCCTCGATCGCATATTACTGGAGCCTTTTTACCACAGCGAACATATTTTACCAACTGGCAGAGATAAGCATTTTTGTCAGCACTTATTTTCATCTGTAAAAAGATGTTGGAATTTCAATTTAAGAACTGCATTTATAATAATAAATATATTAACTACAAACATTGCTTCAATGTAAGTACTAAAATATAGGTTATGATCCTCTAAGTTTCTGTAAGAAATTTCATTGTAAGAAATTAAAGTTAAATTGCATAACAAATTTACCTTGAGCGTAATTTAGCTTACATAGGTTTTTTTTACAAGAGATAAAATAAATTTCATGAAATTAAAATATAAAATAAATAAAATAATTTTCGCGTGACATCCTAACCTATGAAACCGGTTTAGAAAATTGATTCAACATTAACGTTAAAGAATATTAATAATGCTTACTTATTAACAAAATAACTCACTTACCTTTATAAATAATCCGCTTGCTCCAGAATTGGCTACAATTTTGTGAAATTTAACAAATTTCTTAATGGATGATCTGGCGTCAACTGACGTTTAATTGCGTTTTTAGCATCAAAGACTCCGGAAGTGGCCGAATCGTTATTACGTGCAAGCATGATAACGTAATTCAAAACCTCGTTCGGAAAAAGTTATTTCTCTTCTTATTGCGTTTTTTGGTTATTCAAGATAATACATAAATACATTAAAAATAAGCAAATATCGTATCACAAAAAGATAAGTATAATTTCACTGGGAAACTATATGTTTGAAAATAAAAAAGTAGTTGGTCTACGATTTCGCAGTCACGGCAAGGGATCGTCCATATATTACGTAAGACATTTTTCTTTTGTTTATATCGCTGTGTCCTTTTCAACTTGATAAAAATATTATTTTCGTCTTTATTCAAACAA
>NC_046657.1:93966797-93971715 GCF_010883055.1 Belonocnema kinseyi | reverse complement strand
AAATTAGTCTTTTACCTGTCAGATATTCACAAACGACCCACTTACGGCAGTCGTTTGTGGATATTTCTTTAGATGTTTTTATGGTTATGATACTTCTATTATCCACCATTTTTGGCCCGACTGGGTCCCGGTGGGAACTCGGTCTGATCCCGGCCGGGCGATTAACAAAATAGTATCCCGGTTTGACCCGGTCAGATTCTGGCCAAAAACCTTCTTCTGGTCGGGTCAAACAGGGCTATTTCTACTCGGGAGTGAGTTATCTGCAATGCAATTATATTTTATGATTTTCAATTTTTTTAATTTTTTATAATTACCCATTAAATTACACTTCTTCATGACAAATGTGGCAAATAAGAATAAGTTTTGGTACCAAAAAGAAACGGTGACGGTAGAACTACCTTCTGCACACCAAAATTGCTTAACATTAGCCACGATCTCAAAAACAGCTTTTAGCGGCCGCCAACGACTGTTAGAAGTGCATGGTGATTCAATCGGTCGCAAGTAAATATCAGATTGAGTAATAAATTATTTGTTTTTGTTTTATCATATGTGACACTTTTTTTCCCGCTGCACTTTTGTCCCCGCTCAACCCTACTGAAATTTAGTTTGAAGTCTCTTTCCAGATTCCATTATTCTATGATCATTTAGTTTGAAATGGATTTGTATCTGCTTTAATTCTGTTCAATTCAGTTGTATTTACTTTAATTCAGCTACAATTCAAATAAGGATTCACTTTATATTCACTTGAATTAAAATTAATTTACTGTGATTTTTCCCGAATTTTCTTATATGCAGTGAGCTTAATGCGAATTCAAGTAAATTTAAATAAATCGAATTAAATACAAATTGAAAATATTTTCAAATTTTCTTGAGTTATTTTAATTTGAAAGACTTAAAAGAATTATTACATTTAAATTCACGTCCTTAAAAATTGTGGAATTTATAGTAACTAATCTTTTATGATTAAATGCTAAAATTATAAATGATTTTAAATGTAGTCAAGATTTCAACATTGATTAACTTTATTTGTTACTTTCAAAAACTTAAACCAGGTATATAAAAAATTCACAATCAAAGATATGCAAGTTATAAAAATCAAGTTATAATATTTAAAATACTTTAATATCCATATTTTTGTAAATCTAAACATTCAAAATTTTACAATTTGAAGTTGTCATCCTCAATAGGGGTCGTTCATATACTAACGTAATGATTTTTATAACTATTTTTATTACCTAACCTCCATTTTTGTAAATCTACCGTCACAATAGACAATCCCCCCCCCCTCTATTGTTACGTAATTTTCAGTATTTTGATTTTTCGAACATAAATACAACGTTTTTACTTTTTTATTTGAGAGTCAAGATCGAATCGATTACGTTTCGGAAACACATCTGGTTTCCCTCATCAGATCTGAAACCAGTTTAAAAGCGCTTCCTGAAAAGTTTTTATATTTTTCTAGAGATATAGAATGCACACATAAAGAAAATGTCACGGAATCTTTTTTAAACGCTTTTAAGATTTGATGAGGGGAACCCGTTATGTTTCCGAAACGTAATCGATTCCCTTTTGATTTTCAAATAAATTTCAAACTATTAGTCTGGTAGATGTCATATTTATTTGGTTCTTCCTATATTTATAAATTGTAAAAAAGTATTTTTTTGTTGTGAAATTCTTCAAAATATTTTTGAATTATGAAAATTGTGTACAAAACAAGAAAACTATATTGAAGTATAAAGTAGGCGTTATTCACTGTTTAATTATAATAACACTAGTATACAAATACAATGTTTGTTTGTAAATTTAGTGTCCCTATATTTTTCCAATGCATTTTGAATGGAGAAAAAGGATGTTCAAACGGTAAGAATGTACCGCCTAACTTGCAGATTTTCATGCTAACATCTACTATCTTTTTCAGCTGTTGTGGGCAAAAATATGTTTATGTTAAACTGAACCACATTCAGATGTTAAAATCGTCCATGTGCATGCGAATCGCGAATTGGAATTTTACGATTATATTTTACGGCTATATATTTTCGATATTGAAATTATGGAATATTACCATTTTTGAAAATTTCCAAAAAATCAAAACACTATCCTTAATTAGAATTGGATAACGACTTTTGTCTGTCTGCATAAGGGAACAATGATCTTAATTTTCAGATTATATTGACTCGAACACATTTTTTACAGAATGTTAACCAATTTAAAATTAAATTTGAGCTTAATTAACCTAAAATATGTAGACTTTTAAATCCAGATTATAGATCATTCGTTCTCCGCTTACTCATCCCGTTCTTATTATTTTTATTTTAAATTAAAAATATTAAACATAACCTTAACGCGACTGAATGTATCATCTGATCGACATTTCATACCCATATGTTTTTCGTTGATATACGGCCTGCACTTGGCAGCCAAGGTTTGGCTGCCATTGTCGGCCCAACACTGGGTATCAGTATTGGATCAAACCTAGCTGCCATCGTCGAGCCATTGTCGGCCCAACACTGGGTAACAATACTGCTATAGTCTAAGATCTAATCTAAGGATATGACAAAAAAGGTATTTAAAAAATAAATATTAATTGATGGCGAGTACTTTGAATATACATATTAATGGTCCTGTTCAGATTGAATATATATATTATATTTTAAACATTATATTACATATAAAATGTCTAACGCTACGAGGTATCGAACCTACATCTATATAGTTAAATCTATCGCCTGGCAGTCGGAAGTGCTAACCACTGCGCTAAACCGACAAGTTGAAACTCTGTGAAAAAGCCATCCTCATAAGCTGCAGTTCAGAAAAGTTAAAGAACCAAATTTTAAGCCCTATTTTTCTAGTTATTTATTATTATGCGACGCTGTGTAAGTGTAAAATACACGAACTATTAACAGGAATATCAATACAATAATTTTTAAATAAATAATTGTAATCGAGTACAATTTTTCTTCGCGTGATATTTCGTTTTGTCCGTTGTAGCCTACTTTATAACTTTTTACAATGATGAAAGTGAGACTTGGCGAAATAAAGTCCCGATTCTGGGCAAAGCATCGGTGGAGAATCATGAAATATAAATAGCCAATATAGACTGCCAGCACTGGCTCAACATTAGGCCGATTGAAATAAAACGTATCATAAGTGGCCTACCCAGGCGAGAAAATTATATATAGTGTGAATTTTTATATATAATAATAATTTGCTTTATATAAAAAATGTACAATGAAACCCTTTTATAGCTCCGATTTTAGGGCTGGCGGTGGGTGGGAACTAACTCATTTTAGATTGCTTCGCTTTTGTTAAATCACACTTGAGTGCTGGCCTGAGTGACAACCGTAGACCGTGCGCACCCCGCACAGCTACTGTTATGTGGTGCGGCGTCAAATCTCTGAAGGGCTATAGAAGGGAGGGCTTTTGAAGGGTTTCACTGTATTAAAAAAATTAATATTATATATAATACTTCACACTATGTATAAACTATATATAATATTTCCTCCTAGATACATTAGTAGTTATGCCACTGGACTAATTTACTTACCGCTTCAAATAGTGAGGCTGTCAATCAAGCGCCGTGCTTATTGCAATGCGAAAAAGGAGATCGAACTCACTTGCAAAAGTCAAACTCACAATTCTTTACGTACTATGAAAATTAATTATTTATAAAGCTTACATGTTAAACTGTACTATTTCAAACAGTTATTCAAGCCAACTTCACGTCAACTATAAATTAACAATGCATGAAAGTGTATCTGACTATGCACTTTTTTCAAACATTCTTCAAAATTTAAATTTTTTGTCTGTGGGTGCAAAAATTATTGCGATATTTTTATATGTACCGTCTTCGATAACAAATAATAATATAAACTTATATTTACTATTCTACTTCAAGAAAAAAATTAATGATACTAATTCTTAATTTTTTACTACTTTAAAGTGGCCTAAGAACAAAGTTTTAAAAAACCTTACGTACACAAAACTAGTGATGTGTTTCTTGTATTCTAGAATTAATCCTGTATGAAAAGAGCTTTTAAAAATACTATAAATAAGTATTTCGCAGTAGTCAAATACAAAAAGTGTAATTCCGTTCATATTTCAGTGTATTAGTATTTTTTCCTAAATATAAGATTTTATATTAATACTTTTTTATCGGAAATTGTACACTTCAAAATTTCATAATAATTTTAGAACGAATAGATTTTATTTTAATTTTGCAAACTTTAAAAAATACAAACCCCTGTATGGTGACGGAAAGTATTATCTAATTTTTTCAATTAGGCTTTATCCTGATTTGGATACTTTAACTGCTAAGCAAACCTTCAACTCCATACACTGAAAAAGCCCCTATTTCTCATGCCTAGATAAAATTTAGTTCAGAAAAAAAGAACTGTGGGAATAAGATAATCTGTTTGTTTTTATTAGAATCTTCGCTACTATAATGTGTTTACTAGTGACGTGTCTTATATATTGAGTTTCTGGTTTCAGTAACTAGTAGACGTAGTTAAAAATGTCCTTAACTTTATGACCGTGTTGTGGGTCCAAGGAAATCGACGTCCCTACTACTCGAATGATGTAGTCGCTGCGACTAGGAAAAAGGGAAGCTTATCACGGTGATTCTGAAGCAAGTTTGGCTGGCAATTACCTTATAGCTATGGCTGGCTTTTTCCTTCTTTTTTCCTTCTATAAATGCACGCGCCTTAAGAACCACTGCACTCGACACTCTGATGGGTCTTTTAGTAATACATAAGAGCAATGGAAAAAGGAAAACCCAAACATATTTTACCCGCAGTCAAGGAAGAAACATTGATAAAAGTTTATTTGTGCATAATTCAACATAAAAAAAAAAAAAAAAAACTGCTATATAAATCAGCTTAGAACCGAAAAATGATTGTAAAAGTTCAATTAGAACGAGAAA
>NC_046657.1:93963465-93966697 GCF_010883055.1 Belonocnema kinseyi | reverse complement strand
CATCCACACACTACTCCTTTCCCCTGCCGAGTGAGTCACGCCTACCCCGAAAGGGAAATGGCTTAATGGTGTAATAATAATAATAATAATAATAATAATACAAGTTTTGAAATTCGTTGCACATACACATAATTCCGCTTACTGTAACTGATGAGCAGTGTCATGGTATTCAAGCTTAAGTGCACTATCGCTAGAAAAGAGCCATATGACGCCACTTATTATCACTTCAGCAAAACAGCGCTTATTCGCTTTGCTTGGGCTTCTACACGGGAATAACTATCTATCTATACATAAGCCAATTTAATAACTTATTATTTTAAAATGAGAATCTACATAGAAATAAATACTCTATCATAGCAAAACTCTACTCTCTAAATCTGAATCAGTGAAATTTCACTGGTTCAAATAGCTAGAAATTGGTCACTGACAATCAGTGAAAAGTTACTTATTGATTCAGTGAAATAAGGACTTTTGAGGATTGGCAGCACTGCACCATGTCAATTCAGAAATCATAATAAAATAATATTTTAGTATATTCAATCAAAGAACCATTGTAAAAACTTAAAACCCATAAATATGATCAAATATTAAAAAAGGTGAAAAGAATCGATGATTTTAAATGATAAACAACCTCACACATTACTTCAATTTCAAGATTGGACTGTCATGTACACACCTGTTAAGTAAGTACTTTCTCTACGAGTTAGAGTATATTTTGCTCGTAGTTAATTCAGCAGACTTACACCCCGAAAATTAAAAAATTTAATTCATCAAGGAATTCTTCTTGCTACTTAAGTAAAAGAGTAATAAGAACGCTTAACTTAAAAGTGTAGAGGTTATGCTTCACATAATTTAACTGGTATTACTAAACTGATTAGTGAATAAGTCCGGAATCGCTGACTAATCAGTGAAATATCTAAGTACTAATTCAATCAGTGAATTTTTTATTGATTCATATTTAGAGAGTGTACACGATAATTTTTTTCTAATTAGCGTAAATTTTAATTTTGAACTAAATTTTAATTTTGAGCTCGATTTTTCAATGAAATTGAGAAAAACATTCGTTATAGAAGAAAGGAGGTCTAACTAATTTTTCTGCTAAGATTCCTTTTCCACTATGCATTATAATCTATATCCGTTTTGACCATGAGATGCACCTAATTATTTAGCTGGTAATTTTCTTTACTGAATGATGTTCTGCGAATCATTATATTTTTTGATTGTATTAAACTGTTCTCCTTTAACGCGGTTAAACTTATTTTTATCTTTTTACTTATAGGCTTAACCCATTTTTATCTTAAGTTACATTTAGCCTCTACACTGAGAAGAATATTATACCATTTATGATCTTGAATTTTAAAATTTGGTATAGCAAAATATATAGGTATTGAGACGTATGATCTAAATTTCAATTTTTTAAGTCCTGGATTATAAAACTTATATCTAGATTTTACGGCTTCATATCTATATTGCTGTCCCAAATTCCAAGATTAAAAACAGCATAATTTACTTTTCTTAGTGTCACCTCAGATGCGATTTTAAAAATTACTTAGGCAATTATTTGACAATCATCATACATTGTAATCAATAATTTTAAGATCAATTAGAGATTATTAATATACTTTTTATTGCGGAATTCAGTATAACGGACATGCAAAAGGCTCTTTATGCGTATTATAGTTTCATTTGACAAAAAAAACTACTTAGTACTCGGGCCCCTTTTTAAAGAATGACTTCAATTGCTGTGTTCTTCCTAATGTTTGATTTAAGAGCGAAAATATGGCACTAACCAAACTTTTAGTACATATTCCTGTTTAGAATACTTCAGAGAATAAGAATCAACTACAGTTTTTAATATTGTAAAATTGTAAAACCGATTTAAAGAACTTCAAAAACTCCCTTATGATGGGGACTCGTAAGAGCTCTTATGAGACCCTTAGAAGGACTTAAGACTTTAATAATAATATTGAAAATTATGGCTGATTCTTTTTCCCTGAAGTATTCTGAACAAGAACATCTATTATAAGTTGTGCTAGTGCAGCAGTTTCGCGTTTACAGTTCTTACATAAATCATACATTAAGAAGAAATTACTTTTCTTTCATGTTTAATCAGTGGGAAACTTCATGGTCTTTGGGGCCGATTTTGCTCAAATTTTGAGACATTTTTTTGGCATTCGAACAAAACAAAAATCTAATTTGAAAAATAAGGGCTACCCTAATCTACATATATGAATAATTAAACTTTATACATCTTGGATCATGTTAATTTGAACAATTCGAGGAACAATTTCCGCAAAATTATTTAAAATTTAATTGTAGTTTGAAATCAATTCCAGTGTTTAGGGTTTTTTATTTTTTATTTAGGCTTTGCACTTTAACTTGTTAATATTTAGGGCAGTCAGAGCGACTCAATTGTTTCAAATAATTACATATGATAAAAATTGCACAAATATGGGGTCGTCCATGTATTAGGTAACGCTTCTAGAGTGGGGGGAGGGTTTAAGAGGAGCTGTTGTTTTTAGAGTTGCATCGACAAATGGTTTACCCGTTACGACACCTACTAAACGATAGTTGCAGCTACTGTGCGTTGATTGTTGCAACTAGATTGCATGGTTACGATGAGCAGATTTTGAATGCTACATCGACGAATCTCTTATAAGTATACTATATTTTGCTAAGTCAATTAGTGAAAAAAAAATTTTTCTTTTTAAACAAAATTGTTAGGTATAATTAGAATAATTCACAATGAAACAATAAGCATAATCAATCAATCTAACGCATTTTAGAAGTGAAATTCCCAAATCGATTGAGTACAGTAATTTCGAAGAAGATAAATGATATTATTCTAAGTAATTCTAGATTTTTTTGGCTTATCTCCAAAATCAGAGAATGTAGGCTTTGTTGAGGTGAGAATGTAGATTATCGATCGATTCACGAGAAAACCCAGTAAAAAATGAAAAAAAAACAGTATGATGAAGAGTATTGAGAGTAATAAGAAACTATAAAAAAATATAGACTAAAAAAATTATAGACTCAAACATGAGTTTGAAGATTCTCACATGCCATGACGTTGAAGATGTTGAAAGAAGAAAACATCCAACCCGAGTTGATGCGAGCATACCTGACAATTGATATAACACGGTGATCCTGAAGCAAGTTTAGGTTGAACAAAAATGTCATCCAAAACGGAGAACGCCACTGTTTTCTACAGTTTTCAAGCTTTCTAAAACGC
>NC_046657.1:93953550-93963365 GCF_010883055.1 Belonocnema kinseyi | reverse complement strand
TGAATTACTTATCTTTAAATACGTTTCCGAATTTCCCAGTAACTGCATATCGAAGCACAATTTTAAGAAAGTTTATTTATACCAAAATGAAAATTTTCTATTAACTGTTTTTTACCAAATCCTAATAATTTTACCTCCTATATCATTGATGTTGGATTAAAAATTTTAGTCGTAAAAGTTTATTGACTGTTCTTATATTTTGGTCCGGGCAAAGCTGATATAGGGGACCCGTTTTGCCTTGGTTTTCATAATTTTTTTTTTCGTTAGATGGTGTATAACTATTTTTGGAGAAGCAATTATGTGACATATAATTTGAAAATAGTATGAAAAATGCGATGGATAAAGTGCAAAAAGAAAACTCTACACAGAAAATGGCCGATCCTCCAAAGTACACCGAAATCGATGTTCGATTGAGTTGCAAAAAATTTGAGCCACCCGGATTCATTATGAGAATCTAGGGGAAAAGCATCATTTAGAGATTTTTTTTTCTCATCCAGTGCAACTTGAAGTGTCATTTACAAACTGCCACTCACCTGCTAAAATGATTTTTTCGTGCATTATTTGGGTGAAATAGATGTTCATAAAAGTAGGTAAGTTATAATAATAATACCTAACTTTTTATTTCCTCCCATTGACCAGTGACTATTATTATTTTAAAATAAAACTTGTACTTGGCGTAGTGTAATTTCCAAATCTTAGGGATTTTCTGTATCCAACAAAGTGAAGTTAGCTGGTGGTTGACGAGAAAATACCTAACTATATATGTAGACGATTATGACTTTTTCTATACATGCCGGCTTTAGTTTAAATTTCGACGGGCATGACTAACCTAACATTTGGAAGTTGCATTAGGAAGTTATAATTTTATTCTAAGAGACTAGTACGTACTGTTAAATGAAAAAAAAGTTTAAAATGAGATGTACATTTTATTTCAATTAGTCTCTTTATTAACAATTATTTAGTCTTATTATCGCAAAGCGAATAGTTGCTTTGGCAGGTGTTCAGGTTCAGCACTCCAGAACTCTCGGCATGAGCCAAAATTCAGTGTCCAAATGATACGTCCCCCTAGGCCTAGATGCTCAGATGTGCAACTCGTTCATTTGAGACTGAAAATTCTCTCAAATGATCATTGTTAGACCAATGGAATTTGAGCGGAAACAAATTTAACATCAGCGTTTTTCTGAGTATTTGCTCAGCGGCGAATAAATATTTTATTCCTTTCTTTACTCCGTATAGACACATAAAATCTGGAAAGGCAGATAGGAAGTTAGGAAAATACATCCCTGTTTTCAAAAGGGAATACAAGAAGACCTTTGCGATTACTAATATTTTGATGAGACCCGCTATTCGCTTTGCTCTCCTGTGATATTCGCTTTGCCCTCGGGGTGGGGGGGGGGGGGGGGGGGGGGGGGGGGGGCAAAGCGAATAAAATTATTGTTTAAGGTTCGTTAAATAAACTGATTTTAATGGATAAATTCGTTTTTCGAGTCGACTTAATTCGGGGTTAAATAAAATATTATTTTTACTTTGTGCAAAATTGTATGGTACAGGACTGTGGGATATTATATTTAGTAGTACCGTAGAGTTTTTGAAATATAATTTTAATTATGTGCAGAGTTGAAAAAAATACATTTGATCAAGAATTCTCTTGCATTAGAGTTTTTTGTTGGATTGAGCAGATTAACAACAGTGATAAGTTTATTTGGCCTGCAAATTAATTCGGTTCCTTTACTTTAATGTCTTGTAACTCTTGGTCTAACTGAGATTGTTATCCGCTCTAAGGCAGATTTAAATTTTAAACGATAAACCTTAAACTTTAAAAAAAATATAATAGATGGCGGCCTATTTAAGACAATGCATTTTCTTTGCATTTCCATTGAAAAAATGCAGCTGGGGCGACTAAAATTATTTTCTCAGCCTTAGCAGAAGATGTGGTGATACGTAAAACGTGTAAAAAGTGATTTTAGAGACTTAACAATGATGATTTTTCAATTGGAATTCAATAAGAATACCGTGTCTCTAATTCTCCTTGTTGGACGACATTGTCTTCACTAATGATTGTTGAGGTTAAGTCCAAAGGGCCGCCACTATATTGTGTTTTAAAGTGTGAACTTTACCTTTTAAAACTACCTTAGGACGGAAAAAATTCAAGTTTGAACAAGAGTTAAAAGACATCTAAATAAAGGTACCGTATTAATTTCTAGACCTAATAAAATACACAATTTGTTTAATAAAATTATGCATAGAATGTTTACTTTTAGAATTAGCTTTGTAGAGTTGTTATGTGCATATAGAGTTTATTTGTGCAGAATCGTAACTGCCCTTCATAAACAACTTGTTTGGTATAGATTAAAGAGGATTAAGAGTAAATCTAATTGAATTACAATTAAATTTATATAAATTGAACTACGTTAAGACAAATCGTACGATGAGATGAAACACAAAGAGGGTAGCTCTCCAAGGATGTGTAGTTTGATATTTCGATCTATTTTAAATCTGTCAAGTTCAGAAGGAACCATATTATGATGGATATTCAGGAGAGAAACATGTCACCCCTAAGCCAGGGAGGAACTCAAAACTACAAGAGAATATCTTCGAGAATATTCGTAATCAATTTCCATTTATTTATTTATCGAAAATTTAATTCGTCTTGTCTTAAAACTGTAGCAAATATGTGTATGTGTATTATTTTTTCGCAAAATATTCTGTAATTATTAGTGCCTCAACTATTTCAAGCATTCGAAGCATTGTAGAAACTGAGTTGAATGCATACAAAAATAATATTACGATTTGCCTTGAATTCTATTGGATTCACTTGAATTTATCTTAAAATCTGTCGAATTTTATGGAATTTGTTAGAATTCACTAATATTCTCTTCAATTCACTCTGTCTTACATAAAAATTGTTAGCCTTGAACTCACAAGAATTTACTTGTAATAAATTTAAACCTGCCTAAAATGAATTGAATTTAAATTAAGTTGAAAATAATTTGCACATGCTGTAATTTGCATAAAAATTAAGTTGAATTAATTATGATTTCTATAGAATTTGGTTAATGGTTAATGTATATGGGTTAAATTCATATGTAATATGGTTAAGACTTCAAGGAAATAAACTTCAGGACAACTCCTAAATTTAAATAAAAGAAATCTCTCTTTTTTAACAAACACATAAGTAAATCTCCAAAGAAGCACTTCTTAGATTTTGTTGAATAAAGTAACTTCAACGAAAAGGAGGATATTTAAACTTCAATTTCCCATCTTTTTTTGTCTGCTGTATTAAGGCAGGCACTGATTCAAAATTTATTTATCAGTGACAGGGTAGTGGCACATAAATAGCTCCGGAGTCAATAAACCGTACCAATCGATACTCTTTTTTACGCGCGATCGATTCTGGGGTTCTTTACAATTACTGAAGCTTCAGATCTAAGCCGATAAAGGGAGATTATAATATTCCGCTGAGGTTAAAATTCTTCGCGCTAGGCATTGGAGAAAATTTCCATGATAAAATGCTGACTGCTTCGTCTCATAGAGATGAGGCTGACGTCATTGTGCACCAAACAAGAAAAGATGTCGGGCGTTACCACTCGCGCTACCACTGTCGGCGAGTCTTCTTCCATCATGTTCAGTTCACGATGCAACCCCTGCACTACTTCCCTCTTCACTTTTCAGTCTCCCTCGGATTCTAGCCACCTTCCCGACCTGTGTGACCTCCCTTGTGTTATCCGAGAGAGACGAGAAGCGAGGGATGGAAGAGAAAGGGAAGCAACCGAGAACGTTGGAGACGAGGGTGCGCAAAAACGGGTACTGTAAAGAGGAAAGGAAATGAGAAAGAGAACCATTATTTGTATCTTAGGTTAGATTTTTGAAGGGCAGTACCTCTTACAAACGGGTTTCTCTTTCAAGATGTATAAGTAAGGTGGTCCAAAAAACAAGACGCATTTTGGTTACGATGTGTCAATTTTTCAGATTCCTAAAAAACAATATTTGTTTTTCTTAATCTGCAAAACATTTATAAGACTGTTGGACGAGCAAATAGATAGATTATTCGAAGTCTAACCCATACTTCTCAAACTGTCTCATTGTCGCTCCAAAGTGAATTTTGGTGGATTTCTAATACGTTTCTCAGGATGTTTTTCCTGGTAAAAGTTTCGAATATGAATGCATTCCAAATACCATTTTGAACTATTCCAAATCATTCCGAAAGCTAAATCCGCTCCATTCCGATTCAATCCTTCTTAATGTGTGCGCCAGCACCAAGTTTAATCCGAGACCACAACGATCGGACATTTCAATCTTTTTCAAAACTGTGCATTAAATCTAAATGAAACCAAAGCTCATTCTAAATAACTGTACAATCCTTCTATATTCGTGCCTCTAATCCGAATTAATCCTGTTGAAGTTCAATCCAAACCAATCAGCCAAAGCAAGTTTTAAATCCTTCTCTATCCGTGTATCAAGTATAACTCCAAGTTTAATCAGAACGATTTGTTTAAAGCTTATATACGAACATACTTCTCAATCCTTCTCAATCCGTACGGCGTACATCATAATATAAACTTAAATTCAAATAAATCAGATAGTTCTATCTGCATGATTCCATACTGTTATATGAATTAACTTTTCATTTAAATTGAATCCATAGACAGGATAAAATTCATTTCAAATGATTCCGCATCCAATCAGTTCATCATTCGTTGTAAATCGGAATAATTCATTCATCAATCCGCAATCCACTCTGAACGAATTCACTGCATTCGAATTCAACTTTTTATTAAACTTTTATTATTATAACTTCTTATTATTCGAGGTTTCGATAGGGCTCTTTATGCACTTTCTAATCATCATATAAGCATTTTTTTGAAGAAATAGATATTTTACCGTTAAAAATGTAGGTTAAAGCATTTTTGAAAGAAATCGTCAATTGCTTTAACATTTGCCTTTGAAGGAATTAAAAAAATTTATATTAAAAGTGACATGAATCATTAAAAAATATTATATAGCTCCTTTTCAAAAATAAATAATTTTAACTTGAAGGTATTTAATGAAAAAAATTCAAGTTTATTTTTAAGAAAAAAAGAAGAAAAGACCTGCTAATTTAAAAAACTTAAAAGTCGAATCTTTATTTGTTTTCAAAAAATGCTGACGTATAGTCGATTAGTGGAAAGGGCATGAACCCCTTTTCCAATCGCAACTTTAGCGGGGAAAAGTGTTCTTATATGGATATTAGCAGAGTTATAAATCACCCAAATAAATGGCATCCGCACATAATTTAAAAATTACAATCCCTCTGATCCTCTTCTGATCATTTTTAATTCCCAATGTTTTTGTTTGAATTTTTCACAATTGTAAGCTATAGCCTAAGAGCGCCATATAGCCATTCTAAGTTATTTTGCATTATTAGAAATCAGGGTATCATTCCGTCTAAATCCATTCTAATTTTGAATTATTGGGTTAAGAGGATGACATATAACAAAATAGAGTCATCTAAAAAAGTTTTCGTTGCCTTATAGTTAAGCTTTTTAGCAACTTTGACTCCCAAATAATTGAAATGTGAAATTAAGACACAATTTTGTTTATTTAATAATGGCATGAAACACATGTTGTGACGCCATGCGCCTTGAAAACTGAAGAAAAAACATGGTTAGTTTGATAAAAACAGTTGAAATAATTAATCATCAACGTTTTTTGGAAAAGAGATGTTTTTATTCTTCTTTTTTTGTGCACCGAGAGAACATACTTCCTTTTCTCGTATGATCTCGTCTCACGCTACGTTAGTTTAATTCAAACTATGATAGTACACATTCATACTTATTTAGTATAGAGGTAGCGCTATACAAAATTGGTATAATAACATGCATTTGAAGTCTAAAATGTATGCTCTAAGAGTCTAAGAGTAACAACGACTAATGCATTAAGCGCAAGGGGACCATACTATTTTAGTATGTATCACGCGCGTTCGGAGTACGCTCTGCAAACTTATTCATTTGACCTCCTCGACGCTTGGCCTCCTTACTATAATAGTATGGAGTTTTAGAGTTTCGAGTATGAGACCCAGTATGCGCTAAATCCTACGCTATTTTATACATTAAAAGCATTTCAACTGTAAAAATGCATAAAGAACAAGTAGGAGCGCAGTGCTACTTTTCTATGGATATTCTTTTGAATTTTCAATAAACACTTTAAGCTGTTAATGCTCGATATTCATACCGTATTAGTATGAATAGTTCAAGCTTGAAATTCATGGATTTTTTAAACATAAAGCGTAAATATGTTTTCTCGGTGTGAAAAAAAAATGAATCGCCTGACTTTTTTGGAAGCTTTCGAAGGCGTGCTACCTCACTTCAATATGGCGGAACGGGCGCGACAAAAATAGAAATTTTAAATGTGTGTACACATTTTTCTTTTTCAAATGTAAATTCGAAAAAAGTTTTTTTACAGTATACTGATATTATCAGTGATTTTAGGGCATATACTTTGATACGAAAAAATAAAAATAAATTAGTGAATGACCCTATTGTTTAATTTTCAAACATATAAATAAAATTTATATCTAAAAAGATAATCTTCAGGAGGAAGCATCTGCAAAACAAATAAGTATAAATATAAGTACAAGAAAAATAATTCACTAACAATAATATTATATCAGGGTTACCCCAAAACTTCATCTTAAAAATTCCCTAATTTGTCCCTGACGAATTTTTCACTTTCCCGACCATTAATAATAATTAAAGACCAGAATTTTAAACTTGTGACATTTTTAACCCAGAATCTTTTATGAACGGAATAAAGTCATTTCAAATTAAAATTGAAAATTTTAAAATTTATTCTGCTGGAAAATTATTTAAAGTTATAGAATTTTTCTGAATTTCGCAAGACTTTTTTCATAATCCTTGACTTTTTCCTGGCCAAGAAAACTTCCTAGATTTTTTCAAATTGTTGGGGGCATAATTGGGGTATAATTACCGCAAGCTATTTATTTAATTTGGGAATTTACAACCATTGCATACATAAAGGAAGACCCTCCCCCTCCTACCCTTACGTAACGAATGGTAGGTAAATCTCTCAATCCCTGCATCCTCCTTGAACTGTTACGTAATTTAAGTACGACCCCTTACTTTTGAATAAAGTTTTAATTTCGTCTGCACAGGCATTCATGTACTTAAATATTTCTGAACGATTAGTACAGGTCAGAATGGATCGAAATGAATTATTGGTTAGACTGACTCTGAGTGGGACGAAAAATTTTTTTTCCGCGTTAAAAAGCAAAGGTCAGTCAGAGTGGATCGGAATAATACCAGATTTAAAAGAAATCAGACTGATTGCTCTGATTAGATTTCACGGATTCAGATGAATTCATTTTCATTTCGTTTAAATTCAAAACTTTCAGAAGCGCGAGCGTAAAGTAAGTTATTTGAAAATAGGCTTAACTTACTGAAATTTTCCAAAAAAATCAGCGATGTCAAGTAGTTCGGTTACATTTGTTTTTTCTCATATCATGATCTGCGAAAGATTAATTACAGATTCTGTAACAAGAAATTATCGTATACGATACACGGAATATAATTTTTTTCATTAGTGGGGTGAAATGGATTGAAACCGGAAGTACCCTTGGATGAATGAGTACAAAGGATCATCCCTTTATATGTCGGGTCGATATCTTTTGCAACTTTGGACCACAACCCATGGTTACACAATTTTTATTACCTGCTAGATCTTTCTGGATCCATTTTTTCGCATCACATACAAACTAAATCTCGAGGTGTCAGACTTTAATCTAAAAGTGGATCAAAGCGTTGCACCATAGAGAAACAGTTGACATCTACATAACGCCATTGAAAATTATAACTGTATACATTCACGTCATCCTAGATGGAATTCAATTCTTTTTCCGCAATCAGAAAAATGTTTTTTAACCCTATATCAAACATAATATTTATTTGATTCAAAGCAATATTTGTGTGAAACAATCAAATATTTGTTTCACCCTCTATCAACGAAAGAATTTGTTTGATCCAAACAAAAGGTTTTTTGAGCGGATTGTGCAACGCTTTGCTCCACTTGTGGATCAAAATTTCACACTTTGAGATTTAGTGTGTAGAAAATAGATATCTACGTTTATGATATTTTGTTGAACTGTGTGATATAGTTGTTTAAGTTTGGCATTGAGACACTTAGTCTTTTTTAGGATGTCAAGCTTGAACACCTAGAATCTAGATTTTCTTGCTTAGATATCGATATCGATGCCCCAAAGTTTTCCTTTTCCGTATTACAAATTAATAGACCTTTCTGCCACTTGTGATACCAGAAAGGATCAAAACCTTTCAGGAGCTGATTCTTATATCTTTGTTTAGCTAATTCCGTTTAGTTTTATACTTCTTAGCCCCAAGAAATTTCCTCTTTCATTCAACCAAAAGTAGAGTCTAAAATATTCGAAATATCCCCATTAGAAAATCATAGAACTAGCTGGAAAGGTGATACCAGGTAACGCCGCAACTTATTTCGTAAGCTAATCCTCTTACGAAATTATTATGAATGCCGGAAATAATGAAAAGGAAGGTTGGTCCCGACCTCAGTTTCAACTATTTCAGTCTATAGTGTACAATGTACATCATAATCTAAAACATTATTCTTCATGGATGAAGGATTGCTATGGGTTTGGTAGGGTATCATGGCTCTGTGGATTCATGGACATGGTTACCAGAGATTGGACTATTCTATCTCTATGACCATATCTCCAAATGACTATATCACTATACAGAGTATACAGTACTGTAGAATCACGAAGCAGTCAGGCGGATAGGCTAGCGCCTGGTTGGTAGGCATGCAGGCAGGCAGGGTAGCCTGGACTTGGGTACGGATGGCGGGTATTGATCCTAGCGAACGCAGCGGGGTAGCTGGAACCCCACCTCAAGGATGAAGGGAGTCTCCCTTCTCCACCCTATTCTCTCTCTTTCTACCCCTGTTCCTCTCTCACCGATCTTTCCCTTCTCTCAGTTTGTCCTTCATCGCCAGGGGGTGAAACAGAGAAGGAAACGCGACAGGAGGTGGAATTGGAAGGTGTAAGTGCGAGCGTACACGTCT
Source organism: Belonocnema kinseyi (assembly GCF_010883055.1). NCBI lineage: Eukaryota > Metazoa > Arthropoda > Insecta > Hymenoptera > Cynipidae > Belonocnema > Belonocnema kinseyi. The sequence goes on along the minus strand of NC_046657.1, from coordinate 93,954,281 downwards.
GAACAAGTGGGGTAGGTGCCCTTTAAGAGGGAGGGGTGAACCACCTAGTCCGTGCACCAAAGATACCAACCCCTGAAGGCCGCCGAAGAGTTCGCATCCATAGTTACATTTGGAAAGAAAGGAAAATGAAAAAGTTCTGGTACAAAAGGAAAAACTAGGTGGTTCTCCAGTCTGGAGATGTGCAACTGCAGTCGTGGTTCACTCCGTGGCAGGAAAGATGATCCCGAGTAAAAATGCTTCGACTCGAGTTCGACTTGGTGATGTCTTGAGTTCGTCTCCAAGACATCGATGTCTGGCTGCGTCTCAATACTAAGTCGAGACATAAGCCTTCGTCTTACTTTTATGGTTGCGATAGGTAAGACGGCGTTTATTTGTCTCAAGTCGAACCTTTTATTCGCTAAGATGACGTTTATTTGTCACAAGACGAGCTTTTTCTTGGCTCAGATGGTTGGCGTAAATTTGTCTCAATACGAACCTTTTTCTGCTCAGAAATGAGATTAAAATTGATCAATAAAAAATTTGTAATTATTAAAGAAGTTATTTTTAATTACAAAATTCCGAATCTATGGGTCTAAGCTAGTATCAATCACCCTTACAAATTTTCCTTACAAGAATTAAAATTGTCACTTTCTAAAAGGATCTCATAAGCCGGTAGAAATGCGTAAAAACAAACAACATTTTCGGTATCCTCGTCAAACAAATATAATACAAATTTAAATCCTTAAAAAGAT
>NC_046657.1:93947365-93953450 GCF_010883055.1 Belonocnema kinseyi | reverse complement strand
AGATTGTTTAATCATAACACGGATTAGCTTTTATGACAGTTAGAATGACGCTTTTTGTTAGGACAAGTATAAACTCGAAGCTATAAACCGCTCGTCTTGGAGTCATAAAAATTCGACTCAAGACATGGATATATGCCTTCAAGACATACAGACTCGTCTCCTAGACATAAATTCAATCCTGGCCCCGTCTCAAAACTGAGACATGCAAGGTTTATGACACCGAGGATTCCTTAGCGCGAGATTACACCTCATGATTGATTAGGAAATAGAAGATGGCATTTTATTCAAATCGTAGAGCCGAAAAGTTGATTCCAATTTGACCATTTAAAAAATAATATCATTCATGTTCAACTATACCTATATAAGGCCTAGGGTGGTTAAGATAAAAGGAAAGTGCGATTCGTTTTAGATAATGGCATTAATGGCTCATTTTAAGAAGTTCCCAAAAAAGAGTAAATCAGTATTTTTCAATCAGTTTAGATTAATCAATCTGAAATTTAGAGGTTCGGCGGAAGATCTTAAAATGTGAACATTTCACAAAAAACAGACTAAAATCTTATAGCTTGAAAGAAGCTTCTCGATTCAGCGTTTTCATGCCTAAGTTGAAAGGTCAATAAAATTAATAATTTGTATGTAAAAATCTTCTGAATAATAGAGATCTTAATGAGTTTCAATACTGGAAAAGTCGTAGTAAAAAAACGTCCTTCTGGGCGTTGTCCAGTGTAGCTGTCTCATAGATCCCTTAAAAAAAAGGCCAATAAAATTATTCAACAAATTTCATTATCTTATCAAATTAACAAATCTATTAAATTTGTTACGCAATTTGCAACAAATTAAATTCTCCTGTCTTATTCCAGGAAAAAGTTATATTCAAGCAATACCAAATTGGTCAAACAATTATGAACAAATTAAATCGGCTTTACTGATTTTTCCTATTGTCCAGTTAGTTGATATCGTTAAATACTCATTTACATCGTTAATAAAAATTGTTTTAACAATTACGGGTTAATTAAAAGTACTTCAAATTTTCTCATTTGACCATTACAAATTATATGCAATCAAAAAAACACAAATGTAATATTTACGACCAATATACCGCAAAATGCTTGATCCTCGTTTAGTCGGTGGGCTTTGGGGCATGCTGGAAGGGGCAGAGAGGGGCTAAACAAAATCAATGCATACATCACATTCGGAGAAGTGATGTTAAGAAGTCCATGTAATTTGCGCCATTATTGGCATATAATACATCTTTCAGTCTTATATTCGTAAAAATGGGGTTTTCCTAATGTATAATGTAGCGAGACGTGTACTTACCAAGAACAGGAAAAAAGTTAAATAGGGTTGTTTCACGATTTTAGATGAAATAATTTTTTAATGCATAAGTTCAGTCCGAACCGAAAGTGCGTTATAATTTTTTTCTGTTGAGTCGTTTAACAGAAAAAAATTATTAAAAATTGAAGGCGGTAAAACATTTATTCAAATTGGTGTCACGTGGGTGTCACGTGACTCAGAGGTTCTCATAATTATCTATCATGTTCGATGCACGATGCAATGGTTTAAAAAACGCAAAATATTGATTTTCCATTAATAATTAACAAATTAAAAAAGAATCCTTTTTTTCAATCAAAAAATAGAGGAAGAAGGAATTTTTTTACCGTCGAAAATGTGCACAAAAGTGCACATTTCAGTACAAAGGTATTTCAATAGTTTATTTTTAAACAAAATAAAAAATTTAGTGTTAAATAGGTAAAATCATGATATTAAGATTATAAAAAATCATTTTATTATGACGCCAGTACGTTTATTCTTCCGTATACTGGTATTATCAAAATAATATCCAAAATATCCCTAGGTTTCACCCTATTTTCTGCATCTAGAGAAAAACTGAGACGTGTAAGACAAATTCTAAACCCATATTCGGATTCAGCGGCTCAAAATCCATAAGGCTAGCCTAATCACTTGTCTTGTGCAGACAACTTTTTTTTGTGGGCCTCTTCAATTGAAGTACAATGGAACCGCGGGTATATCCTCTCTGACTTATATCCTCTCGCGCTCATATCTCTGCATAACTCTCATTTATGTCCGCTTGGCATCCACCACCTCGTAGTACTGCAGGTGGTGGATGCCAAGCGGACATTTTGTTTTAAAAAATCGTAGATAAAAAAACTCAACGTATCTGAAGTTCCGACATTTTGTGCACTTTTGTGCACATTTTCGACGGTAAAAAGAAATTCCTTCCCTCTCTATTTCTTGATTGAAAAAAAAAATTGCTTAAAAAAATTTTTTTTTTAATTTGTTAATTATTAATGGAAAATAAATATTTTCCGTTTTTTTAACCCTTACAGCGTATAGAGCAGACCCGAAAATAGTAGAAAAGAGTATTTTCTAATAAATTCTTTGCCTTTTTCATAAAATTATTCAAGCTCAAACGCAAGAGAGAAATTTCTTCGTTTTGGGACTTAATGGGTTAACGAAACTCATGATAAAGAGGTTAGGCCACGATCTGCTGCCAATTCTGACTATTTTGATTTGATAGCTTTGTTTTTTAAGGTTTATGTCACAAAAAAAGTTATCCTGTTATAATATTTGGATTAAGAGTCAGTAGTACGTTGAAAGAAAGCATTAAGTACAATTATTAACACATTTTAAAATCCTACATATTTACGAATTGTTCAGTAAACATGACACCATTTAAGCACTTTTTCAATTAATTCTTTATACATACCATAAATATATCTATTTTCGGTAGAGTTGCGATATATTGGCTTTTACGAAATCCTTCTTTGAAATTTTTTTAAGCAATATTTTTCGACTTCTATTTTCGATGTACACTTAACCAAAACAAAACATCGGTGTAGAAAAAGATATTTGAGAATCAATGACACATGAGCTGTGATTGGTGTAAAATCCTACACCTTTGACGTCAAAGGGGCCATCAATCGACATCGTGGTAGAAAATTCATATTTCAACATTAAATAAAAAATAGTAAACAACATGTAAGAAATATTTTATGGGCTTTTCTAAAATTAGAATTTTATAAGATCCATTTATTGGAAAAATGATATCTGACTTTGGAAAGAACCCTATTAACGCGCTTAACATGTAATTCCTATGCATAATGTACGGTAAAATGCTGATGGATCAACTTTGGCCCATGCAAAAATTGCCAAATATTTGCCTTATTTCCGACTTGGGCCAGATCGGACACACAATTTTGGGGATTTTAAATTTGGCCCCCTCTAGAACCCGGCTTAACAGCCAATCTTGACAGTAGATGGCCCCCCATTAATATCGTGGCCTAAAGTGGATTGATTCCAAATTTCCCAAGTTACAATTTAATGTGTCAAACGTCAAAAATATTTCAATTAATAATTGAAAAAGTGACTAAATAATTGAAGAAAAATTTCAAAAGCGAGCACACAAGATGAGTGTGTAGGCATCGTATACTTCAAAATATTTCTGAATTATGTGTTAAAGACTATAGTAAGTAAATTCATCAAGTATGCTAAGATGAAACCTAACTTCGAAATGAGGTTATTCATTTATAAGAATAGAAGCAGAAGTAATATTTACTCTGTGGAATGTTAAAACGAATTAGAACAGCAATGACGTCATAAACATATTTATTTGCACGTATTTTTAGGTGATATGATATAGTCGGTATGTGAATACAAAACATTCTTATTGTAGTATAGCCGCTTTTGTAAAAATAACGCAAAGATCCAGTGCAACATTATAATCCGCTTATTTCAAAATAACTTATTACATTTTAGTTCAATGTAGAAATTGAAAACAAAAATATATTGTAAAATACTTAAATAGTTTATCATATACAAATGTTAGCTGTTATATTGCGTCTTTTGACTTGTTCCGTTTACTCCAAACAAGTTGTTTAAAAAATATTTTGTTTCTAATCTCACGTACTCCAATGTTTTTATATCGTGATGTGTTTGATAGTCTGAATTTTATTTTGTCAAATTTCAGTTTAAGGGGTGATATTCACTATTTTAATATTGTTTTATTTGAAAATCCCTTTTAGTTAAGAATAATACAAATAAATTAATATGGGCCCAATCGGGGCCAGACTGGGTTATTTCTAGGCGCTGCCTTTGGGCCCCGATCGGGTATCGCGTATCATTTCGAGTCTGGCCCCCATCTAGATAGCCCAATTTGGACCAAATTCTGTTGAATCTAGCCCTGATCAGATCCATATTGGAGTTTCTGCTTGGAGGGTAATGAGAGAATCCTCAAAGAATGTGGTGTATAGAATAGAAGACACTAGTTGAAATATGTGAAAGAAACTTTCAATGAATGTTTGCGCATTTTGAGAGAATGTAAGATGAACGCCTAATGAAACAAATGTATCAAGGTAAAATAAATTATCCCGTGTAGAAATTGCCCTAATAGTGCCTAATAATATTGTGGCTTTGTTAGGGGCCCCAACAGCTTACCTTTATTAGGATAGCCTCCATCAGGACCTATTATGATCCGAATATGGCAATCCTTTTAATTGAGATGACTTCCATAATAAGCCCCCTATTGTGGCCCTGGACAGGATCACATTAGACCCTAAATAATTTGCATGATAAAAAAATTCTTATTGCGAAAAAAAAATTTTTTAATCTGACACGCTAACTTTTTCGTTCTAACTGTGCACCACGCAATACAAATTTTTGGACCATTTTTTTTGAAAATTTTAGACTATTTTTGGAAATCGATGAAAATTTTAGTGAATTATTGTTCTCGTGTTAAATTAATAACGGTAAGTACTCAGATTAAAATAAAGCTTTTGCAGATTAGCAAAAAAAGAACGTTGTGAATGACGTTTATAGGTTAGGTAATTGTGTCACACACGTGCCACATGTGAAAAAATGATGATGTTTATATTTATTCAACTTTAATCATATGAATTGTATATTATTTGTGTGAATTATCTAAAAGGAATTTATTCAGTTATTTCATAAAGAGAAAAGAGAACCAATTTTTAAAGTATGTGAAGACGCTTGAAAATATGTTCAAGAAAATCCTTTTTTTATACATTTTTATTATATTAAAACACTTAGCATTTCGTGAATATCGCAATGAAATTAAGGTTTATTCAACGGCTATCCTTCAGTAAAATAAACCTCTATTCCCTCGTATTACATACTGTACGATATGTAAAAACCACTGAAACGAGATTAACGTAGTAAGGTATTAGTATTAGTTTACTTAGCTCGCACCTAAACTCGCAACGCAACCTATCCGCGCGAGGCATCGGGTGAATTCACGACGCAATCGGCAATGAATGGATTGCATCACCTAAAAAACATTCCTTTTTGACATTTCTATGACAGTCGTCAATAAAAATAATACAATTTTGGATGGCACAACTTATTGACTGATCGCGTACACTTGAGAGTTTATTGGAGCAAGGCGTGTTTTTGTTCCGTGACTGTTTCAGCTGACATATATATTTGAGGTAAATGCTAGAACTTTTGTTGTGTGCCGAGATAGCATGGTCGCATATTTAGAAGTCGTTTCTGGGTTCGCCACCCTCAGTTATAAATGCATTTCAAATTTATTTTACAGATCGCAATTCATGTAATAGTGTAATGGTTAAGGCTATTGACTTGCGAGCTTAGGTTTATGCGTTCGAATCCCACCCATTGCGTGCGAAATTTTAATTGTATTATCAGCATTATAACTTACAAATACCGATTAATTATAAGTATATCCGAAAATATTTATAAGAAATAACCGTTCCTATTCATTTATTATTTTTTAACAAATACTTTTTCACAATTTATAGTGCGGTCTTAACTGCAGTCTAAGCCGATAACATAATTTAGATCTCTTTATAGTACTCGTTAAAGTGACATGATAATTCGTAATTGCGGCATTTACTTGCACAAAAGGCCCTATTGGGGCCCTATCGAGGGCCCTTAACATTAATTGGGAAATAATAAGGATTCTTGTTAAGGGCCTGAACAAATTTCCTTTGACGGCCCCTAACAATTTTGCGTAACCAAACTAGTACAGCCCCTAACAATCTGTCCCATACGGACCTAATGTGTGAATGAGACCCTAATTCATAGAGACATG
>NC_046657.1:93944304-93947265 GCF_010883055.1 Belonocnema kinseyi | reverse complement strand
GAAAATTGTGGCGACAAATACCTGAAAAAAAGACCTTAGATACTAATGGGCCCGACTGGGGAACTTTCAATGATGACTTTTTGAGGCTTTTCACTTGGGCTGATCGCTAGAGAAATTGTTGTTTAAATAAACAAGATGGGAATTCTAGATCAATCTAAAAATCGGTACGTCCTCCCACACATTACTCACTTCCTCACTAAGTGAACCACGATTATCTCGAAAGGGATATGGCTTGATGGTATAATAATATTTTCAATTGGAAAATTTAGGGAGTGAACAGAACCCCTAAATGTTGTGAGATCGAAAAAATATGGATTTGCTTTTTTGCGAAATCTCATAAATTAGGCCATTATCCCAAACGAAGTTCGAACTTTGTCTTTTTTTGTCACCCTAATTGTGTTGATTAAATTTAAGCATCTTTCAATGGTCGTGCTTGACTTCAAAATTCTCTTAAAAATTGCTTCTTCAAAGGAAACAATAATATTGGTCTTACGTTCTATATACTTCACACAGAAAAAACGGAGAGTTCGGTAATTCTGCGCGGCTGAAGTAAAAGTTAGCATCCCTTAAAACTGAGATTCCAATAGTTAAACATTAACAAAAGTTTTTTATCTCTTGAAAAACAGATTAAATTTAATGATAGAAATAACTAACTTACCCAAATATTTTAATACTGACTCCAAGTGATAGGTCACAGGAAAGACGATGAGAGGCCACTTTTATAAATTACACAGCCACACAAAAAAAGAAAAGTGTGCGGATCTGGTAAGAAGACACACGTATTCCCATGGATTTTGCGGCGCTGAATTTAAATTCGGTATCAAAAATCACCCATCACGTCATGGTTGAGCCATAACCTCAAAAAATGACGAAAAATCATGCACTGAGACCAGTGCCGGATCATGGGGAGGGCTTGGTGGTGCTGAAGCACCGGGCCCCACGCTAGTGGGGGCCCCCTTCTCCCCAAGAAAAACATATATACAGTAAAATAACCCGCTTATAAACAAAAATAATAAAGTCCTAAAAAAAATGTTGGTAAAATTTTTTCAATTAAATTTTTGAATTTTTTTATCATGAACTAATTTTAAATGAAAGTAAAATGTTAAGTCCAGCCGCCTTAAAGGGGCGCCAACGTTATTTTAGCTCCGGGCCCCGAAAGGTCTTAATCCGCCCATGACTGAGACAAATAAATTTCAAAATAATGCCCAACAGAACCTAACCTCACCTAACCCGAATCAACAGAAATTTATTGAACTACACGTAAAGCTCTGGAACCATATTTTCCCAGTAGCAAATGTGTGCTACATCGAATGGGTCAACTCGAGCCTAACCTAGAAATAAATCTAACCTAGCCTAACCTGACCTCACGAAACACAATTAAACTGATTGTGTTGTCCCGTTGTGTTTGCGGATCCGTTTGAATCAGCTTAGGCTTAACCTGCAAAGAGGTCAAACCTATCCTAACCTAAAAAAACCTGACCTAACCTAACTTAACTTCACGTAACACAATTAAACTCATTGTGTTGTCCCGTTGTGTTTGCAGTACCGTTTCATTCAGCTTCGACTTAACCTACATAGAGGTTTAACCTATCCTAACCTAACAAAACCTGACCTAACATAACCTAGCCGAATGAAATTCAACCACACGTGTAGCTATGTAAGCGTACGGTTCTCAGTCTTAAATTTGTGCTATATTTAAAAGGTTAACTCGATCTTAACCTACAAATGAATCTAAGTTAACAGAACTTAACGAAATTTTGCTTAACGCAATACAAATTAACTTAAGTGTTCCCGTTGTAACACAATAAAATCATATTTACTGCAAATGTAACAGAATGAATCTGAGCTATTCTTGCAGGCATGCGATTGAGAAATGCTCGCAGTTTTTTTCCTTGTAGCATGAAACTCTACACCAACCTAGTGATCCATTGATGAAGAGCTACGGTTGCATGATGACGACGTCGGGGAGCCCGCTTTCCCACCCTGACCAGACGCCGATACTGGGGGTTTTCCCTGAATCGTAATACACTTTTTACCTGTGTCTGCCATGACGGCATGGACGCCGTTTACCCAGGGACTCAGCCAATGTGGATCCGTTGCCCACCGTCACCACGTGGAGGTGCCCTGGTTACAGACACAGGCGAATAATGCTAGCAACAAGCGGTTACCAAACTCCAGACATTTACTGCTATTAATGTCAAAATATGAAAGTACGCAAGAACAGGGTTGTCAGCGTATTCGGTTAGGTTAGGTCAGGTTTTGTTAGGTTAGGATAGGTTAAACCTCTATGTAGGTTATGCCGAACCTGAATGAAACGGTACCGCAAACACAATGGGACAACACAATCAGTTTAATTGTGTTTCGTGAGGTTAGATTAGGTTAGGTTAGACTATAGGCCAGTCAAAAAAGGTGAATGAGGAGGCTTGAATGGAAATAATTTATAACAGTGAACTTAGTTGTCAGAAAGCTTCCTTAGGGGGTCTTGAAACACCTCCCAATATTCAGTAAATTTGGGGGGGTGCGCTCGAGCCGCCATCTTCCAATATGGCGGATGATTTCATGTTTTTAGATTTTCCTTGGAAACGGCTGTTTTTATAGAAAAAATAGTTATATAATAAAACACTCTAAATTTTCTTCTGAATAAAAAAGGTTATATAAAATATTGCCATAAAGTGAATAGTTTGCCTGAAAAATTGAAAAGATTGAACATTTTTGTAAGTTCATTATTCTCGCATTTATGAGCGATTGCCTCAGTGAAAACGAGTGCAGTTTATTGTTTCGAGCTTGGCTGAAGGTAAGCTACCGTGCAATATCGATAATTTCGTTGTAGCTATTTTATTTATTTATTTCTGAAAATTGTTTTGATCATTTTCAACGCTTAATTTGAAGAAGTTGCTTTCATTTCTCGAAGTAGGGACTTTGTCATTTACCTTTCCTTATGTCTTAACAACGCATCTGCAA
>NC_046657.1:93941601-93944204 GCF_010883055.1 Belonocnema kinseyi | reverse complement strand
TATTTATATAAAAAGTCAATCTAACAAGAACAGAAAATTATTAACATTCCATGAAATAATTCAGATTAATACCATTCTTCGGCCCCTAGTTCTGAATGCTTGTATGGCACCTGGACACGGATTAAAGAAAGGGACCAGCGGTCGGCAGTAAAAATAATACGCCCTCCCCCCCTGCTTTCTGTCACCCAAAAATCCTTCCTTTTTTACATTTTTCAGTCTGCTAAGCAGACTTAGTTGTTAAGCTTCAAAGGCAGATTATCTATAGTTTTACTAAACAGATGACATCGAAATCTCATTTTAGGCTGTTCATTATCTTTAACTTTGTAACTAATGGGAAAAGCGCGAACAATTGCGGTTCTCTTCGATAACATATGCCATAATAAATGATAATAATACATAATACATAATTACTATCTTTTAATAAGCATTTGTGATAAGAAATTGTGTACAATCTGATTTACATTTATTTGGGGCAACATTCTCTTGATCATATTTCTCATCCTAAAAGTATTTGAATAAATGCAAAATAATAAAGAAATTCTTCTTTTTTCGTAGATTAAGTAATATTTTTTTTTAAAGCAACAAACAAATTTATATTTTGTAAAAAAAAACACGTATGAAAACTTTTTCATGCAATTTGTTGTATTGTAGTGGTGAAAAATACTTTTGGTCATTATTAGATGTTAATTACAAAAAATACAATATATTCTTTTTCTCTTCCTATAGACCTTTCGTGATATAATTTTTTTGTCAATACATTATGTTCCTTTCATATCTATTTATATCACTTTTATTTAAGTTCATTAAAAAGCATTTATCTGTTGAAGGTTAATTATTTTAGCTGAAAATGCCTTTTTTTGCTTGAAATGTCGTTATGAATTTAAAAATTAATCAATGCTTCATGCAAAAATAAAAAAAATTCAATGCTTTATGCGAAAATCAGTAATGATATGATTTTTTTCTGATACAAAAAACGCGTTTTATAGACGTGAAATTTTAGCGAGAGAAGAATGGAGATACAAAAATGGTTATTTTATTATCATCCCCTTGAAGTATTGATCTGAATTATTTCATGGAATGTTAATAATTTTCTGTTCTTTTTAGATTGTCTTAGAAATTATTATTTTACAAATGAGTTTCTATATAAACAACAGTAGATGTGAAGCCAGAAGTATTTGGAAGGCGTGTCGAACAAAAGGTTTAAATTCACTTTAGAGCTTGATTATAAGCTTAATTTTAATTCGATCATTACTGAATTTTGATACGATCATTGGAGCACCTTTGCAATGATTCATGCAAAAATCAGTAATGATATGATTTTTTTCTTATACAAAAAACGCGTTTGTTAGACGTGAAATTTTAGCGGGAGAAGAATGGAGATGCAAAAATGATATTTTATTATCATCCCCTTGAAGTATTAATCTGAATTATTTCATGGAATGTTAATAATTTTCTGTTCTTGTTAGATTGTCTTAGAAATTATTATTTTACAAATGAGTTTCTATTTAAACAACAGTAGATGTGAAGCCAGAAGTATTTTAAAGGCATGTCGAATAAAAGGTTTAAATTCACTTTAGAGCTTGATTATAAGCTTAATTTTAATTCGATCATTACTGAATTTTGATACGATCATTGGAGCACCTTTGCAATGCTTCATGCAAAAATCAGTAATGATATGATTTTTTTCTGATACAAAAAACGCGTTCGATAGACATGAAATTTTAGCGGGAGAAGAAAGGTTCGCTTACAAAAATAGAAACGACTGTGCTTGACTGTACTAACAAGCCCGTTACTCTCTCGCTTGCCCTCGCGTATTTGCTTTGGCGAAAGAGGGACGCCGATAGTCGCCTGTGACCACATAACCGTGGTCGCTTCATGCCCTGGGAAATGCAGTTCGAAGGGTCCCAGTCATATGGAAGGAGTTGAGATTCTTTACGATGGGTGCAACATGTTTGCTACCGTTTGAAGAAAAAAGTGGGCCTGCAGTAAATACATCGTTATTACTTCACCCCCCCCAGACTCAACGCGGATTTTCCGAGAGTTTTGACACAGGTTCAAAAAAGGCGGTTTTTAATATCAAAAAATTAATTTAAAATTTCGAAAATTTGCAGATGCGTTTTTAAGACATAAGGAAAGGTAAATGACAAAGTCCCTACTTCGAGAAATGAAAGCAACTTCTTCAAATTAAGCGTTGAAAATGATCAAAATAATTTTCAGTATTAAATAAATAATATAGCTACAACGAAATTATCGATATTGCACGGTAGCTTACATTCAGCCAAGCTCGAAACAATAAACTGCACTCGTTTTCACTGAAGCAATCGCTCATAAATGCAAGAATAATGAACTTACAAAAATGTTCAATCTTTTCAATTTTTCAGGCAAACTATTCACTTTATGGCAATATTTTATATAACCTTTTTTATTCAGAAGAAAATTTAGAGTGTTTTATTATATAACTATTTTTGCTATAAAAACAGCTGTTTCCAAGGAAAATCTATAAACATGAAATCATCCGCCATATTGGAAGATGGCGGCTCGAGCGCCCCCCCCCCCAAATTTACTGAATTTTGGGAGGTGTTTCAAGACCCCCTAAGGAAGCT
>NC_046657.1:93938230-93941501 GCF_010883055.1 Belonocnema kinseyi | reverse complement strand
TATGTTAAATAAGTTGATATCAGGCAAGGGTTGATCCTTCACAGTTGTCGACATGTTTTTGAAGTGAAAATTTGCATCACTGACATTATTTTGAAATTTATTGGTCTCAGTGCATGATTTTTCGTCATTTTTTGAGGTTATAGCTCAACCATATTGTGATGGGTGATTTTTGATACCGAATTTGAATTCAGCGTCCCAAAATCCATAGGAATACGTGTGTCTTATTACCAGATCCGCACACTTTTTTTTGTGTGGCTGTGTTATCAACAATAACGATTTAAAAGTGTCGGTCGATTGCAAAGGACCTTCAAATATTAAAAGAAGGTAATTATGTTATAAAGAAATTATATATTCTTGTTCTTAAACTCTTTGTTTAAAAACACAAATGGGAAAAAACCAAACTTTTTAAATATATCAATTAATATTAATGGATATAGAAAGAATGTCTCTGACAACCAGTGAAATATCAATGATTACCAGTGAAATTCACAGTGATTGCCAGTGATTCAGAAAGAGCGAGATCTATATATTTACCGGCTAAGTAATTCCACTGGCGCTCAGTGATATTTCGCTGGTTGTTAGTGAAATTTTCACTGAAGTGACACCAGTGATCCAATTCTGAGTATTTCACCCAGTGAATCTCACTGGTCCAATTAAGAGAGTAGTGCGCACGGCTCGCGTTGGGAACACAAGTGATGCAACATTGACATGAAATTATCGATATTCACAATACCAATATATCGAGCGTGAAATGTTGATATCCAAGCTATAGTTACTGGTTTATAATAGCTATATTCCAACATTTTGATATTAAAACCACACTTAATTAAAGTGAGAGATAGGGAAGGCAATTTTTTAGATATTTACGAGATCGATCATATATCAGACATGAAGTTTAGGGCGGAGTGAAAATAATGAAATGAGTCGAATCATTTAAGCTGATCGAAAAAATGTGTGAGTTGACATAAAAAAAGTAAAAAAGAGGTTTAAAATCGGTTAATTCCTTCTGTTCCCTTTTTTGAATTGAAAATTCAAGAAAAATCTCTATAGTTTAGCAAATTATGGAGAATTTTTTTAATGTAAAGTTTTTGATAGTGAATAACAATAAAAAATTATAAATTGAAAACAATTTTTTTTGCTCAATTTATAATTGTTTGAAAATGGCCAAAAAACGTGTTTTTTTATTGATTCCTATACACACAGTTTAAAAAAAGTTGAATATGTCGAACTTAAAATTTATTTAGCTTGAATAAAGGCAACATACTGTTATTTTGTTTGTTTTTTCACACACAAACATTTTAGTGTTGTTTTCAGCGTTCCGAAACGGTCAATTTAACGTTTTTTGAGCGATTTTGACAACTTACTAAGGCTAACCTTTCAGACGCAAAGAATGGTGGAATAATTTTATATACATATCCCTCCCACTTATGAGAAGGGGTAGTTAATGCGTGGGGGATACTTGACAATGGTCAAGTTATTGGGGGGGGGGGGGGGTAATCGAACATGTGGGCATACAAATGTGACCCCCCCCCATAAGTCTAACACCTTCTTTCCGGAACTCTTTACTAGCTATCCGCTGAAAAACGGAATACCATTGATAAGTGTCTCCCACGCAATAACCACCCACCCCATGGGGGGATATGTATATAAAATAATTCCATAAATTTACCATTTTTGAACGCTGGAAAGATCACTATTTTTTTCCAAAAAAACAAAATAGCAGTATGTTTCTTTGATTTAAGCGAAAGAAATGTCAGATTGGAAATGTTAAACTTTTTTTTAAGTGTGTGCAATAAGAAATTTTTTGGGAATTTTTAAATAAAAAAAGGGGAACCGAAGATATTAACCGATTAATTAAAATGTTTTATTTACTTCTTTCGGATGTCAATCCACAAATTTATTTTTGCTCAGCTCAAACGATTCTACTAATTTAATCATTTTCACTCCGCCAATGAAGATATTGATGTAAAATATCGATATATATCGGTTCAAAAAAATCGATATTTCGTCATTGATATTGCATTTCTATAGGTCCGGCATATGCTTGGATTCTGATCGTTGTTGTTAGTTACATCCCATGTAGAAATAGCCTGGTTTGACCCGACCAGAAGAAGGTTTCTGGTCAGAATCTGACCGGGTCAAACCGGAATACTATTTTGTTTATTGCCCGGCTGGGATCTGACCGTGTTCCCACCGGGACCCAGTCGGGCCAAAAATGGTGCATAATAGAATTATCATAACCTTAAAAACATCTTAAGAAATATTCACAAACGACTGCCGTAAGTGGGTCGTTTGTAAATATCTGACAGGCGAAAGACCAATTTTTTTATGTTTTAGATATTTTTTGATCAATTATGAAAGAAAAATAAAACTAATTTTAATTATATGGTTTCCCACTTTTGGTTCTGCGGTTCCTAGATTTGCCGTGACTTCGAAATCATTGACCAACTTCTTTTTTATTTTCAAACATAGTTTCCCAGTGAAATTATACTTATTTTCTTTTGTGATACGATTTTTGCTTATTTTTAATGTATTTGTATATTATCTTGAATAGGAAAAAAACATAATAAGAAAAGAAATAACTTTTTCCAAACGAGGTTTTGAATTACGTTATAATGCTTGTACGTAATAACCTGCCCTAACAAAAAGGGTGATTGTAACAGTCACACACTGAGAAAACTATATCGCACAAATTACAATATATATCGTAATTCCTGCGCTCTATATCGTAATTATCGCATTGTAATAGCGCAAAATCGTGATTTCGTACATTGCAAGTTTTTACATTATATACCGTATAATTGTACAATCTTTAACGTAAGAAATGGGTATTCCCATCCGTCAGTTACATTTTGCGCTTTGCTAAATTGTATTAAGTAAGTTCTAATACGTCTACAATAATGTGATTTATTTCGGGGAAAATATATCAGTAAGTAGATATTTTTTTGTGTTTTCTGTCGTAGATTCTACAATCTACATGTTTTACTGCAATTTGCTCACTTCAGCGAGACGCAGTCTACGATTTCAGAATTATTTCCCTAACCTCAGTGAAAGTTTCGTCGAAATATGTTTAATCACTAACAGTTGTAGGTCTTACCTGCAGCAAATTTTTAATTTTCTCTATGATTGTTTTAAATCTAGAGTCCCGATTTATAGCTCGAACTGACTCATACTCTGCCTTTTTCGTTATCATATTGATCTTTCTTGCAATATCGAGGTGTAATATCCGTGTAAAAGCTAATCTTTGTTAATGGTTAAACAATCTTGTATA
>NC_046657.1:93936639-93938130 GCF_010883055.1 Belonocnema kinseyi | reverse complement strand
TTAAGGATTTTCATTTGTATTATATTTGTTTGACGAGGATACCGAAAATGTTGTTTGTTTTTGCGTATTTCTAACGGCTTAGGAGATCCTTCTAGAAAGTTACAATTTTTATTTTTTTGAAAAAAATTTTTGAGAGTTATACTCGTTCAGACAAAATAGTTGGAAAACAGGAAAAAGTAGGGCATAGTAGTATACAAAGGATCATATAAAAATAGATTTTTCAAACGTTTTTTTCAAATTAATTGTTTTACTAAATTTTATCAACGCTGAACATTGTACATTTTTAGTTTTGAACACTGATGCATTCTAGTAGATATATCAAAAATGCACACACATATATTTTTTCTATAGTAGGAATGTTTAATAGTAATTTATCTTGTAAATTGACGAATAAATCGTTTGATGATATTGAATAATAAAATTTTGTAAAAAATGATCCAAAAGTTGATTGAAAAAATAAAAATTTATGATTTGAAAAATCGCGACAAAACCCCGGACAAAGTAAAAAATCCTGTGGGACAACTAACACAAACCCTAAAATGAGCACATGTCCGGGGGAATCCGGACGAATGGTCACTCTAGATTCAATAAGGTAGAAAATGAGTTCTGTACAAAAAGGCTCTATATTAGTTAGAATCCATACTTTTCTGTGCAGCTTACAGCTAACCTGTTTGTATTGACGGATAATTCCACGATATTATCACTACTTTTGTAATTATTATTTGACTTTTTCTGATTCTAAAGAATCTACAAGGTATATTGAGCCACAGATTGAATTGAAACTTGATGGTGATGATGATGTCTTTACTTGTGCATGGATATAAATGCGCAACGTTTTACTGTCGACTAAAAATTACAAAAAAAAAATTAAACTAGAACCTGGGAACGAAAAAGTTAAAATTAAAAACGGTATTATTTCATAAAATGAATCAATTGAAACACCATCACTCTCCTGTCGCAGACAGAAAGCACCACTTCCTCACATGAAGTTACAGACGTCGAGAACAACATTATTTAAACGCGAACTCCTTTCATTTCAACAGTTCCTATTTTTTAAAACTAATAATTCGTCATGGCTGCATAGTAATAACGTAAATCATCATCTGCGTTAATAGAAACGTAACTTAGTCAATATTTACGTTATTCGTTATACTGTCGGCAGTACGAACGCAACAACGGTATATGTATAACCTATATTGTTACTTTCTATTTGTTTACAATAGCTATAGTCTTTCGGGTGGTAACACTGTATATATTGCAGAAATGTGAGTCAGTTTAAAAGTTTGTTTAGCTCAATACCATTATGTCTTTTTTATGCATTATGCATTTTATGCAAATTGGTAGTAGGTACCATAATTAAATAGGTACAATTCTACCTTTTTTATATTCTTTATATTATGCACAACATATTCAAAGACCGTGAAAGATTAACGGGGCGTCATCATATTCCAACTTCTGATATAAATATAAAAAAGGACGAATGTATGTCAT
>NC_046657.1:93904725-93936539 GCF_010883055.1 Belonocnema kinseyi | reverse complement strand
CCACATCTTAATTCAGTATTGCAAGTGGTTAATATGATGACTCACCATACCAAAGCGAATGTCATTTTCGATTTCCCTATTCAATGGTTTAAATACTGGTAGGGGAATGATATTCATGGTTCTAAGACAATTAGAATCGTTATAGGACAATTTGATGATAAATTAACAAGATCGTCAAAATTTGTTTCGAGCCTTTTGCTGCTCTTTCTTGACTTTTAAAAATATACCATTAATGTACCAATTATACATTTGTATGAATTATAAATAGTACTATAAAATAATACTATTATTTATAATATATATATTTAAAATTAAAACCAATCTGCTTAATTTAATATTTTCTTCAGAGTCTCCAGTAGGCTCGGGCGATGTTCTTTCTTCCTTCAGCGCACCCGCATCATCGAATGACACTTTGAAAGACCCATGCGAATGATGAATAAAGCTCTTCAACGCAACGTTGCCAACTCTGTTAAATAAGATTCCAAAACCGATCATTCAAAAGAATTCCCTACCCTTGAGCCAATTTAGACCAAAATCCAGCTCGCTTTATCTACCCAATTGGCTCTATTCTTTAACACCAATTTTTGCTATTTGTTCTCTTCTGAAAGCCAAAATTAGAACATGGTTGGCCGTTGGCTACGCAACGCTCAAGAAAAACTAACGAAAGGCATCGTGACCTCGCTTACTGTCTCAGAGCAGTATGCGCTTGGTTCACCAACGCCGCCATTTTGGAACGATAAGGAAAGCACTCTATAGGAGAATAGAGATAACAGACGTCCTACGCCCTAAATTGAAATAGGTTCGAAATTACTAAGGTCGTCATCTAATAAGGTGCTCTCTAAATATGAATCAACGAAAATTCGCTGATTAATCGGTTATTATATACCACTCATTGCAATACGCGTACACTGAGGGGAAAAAATTGGTACTTGCTTAGTTATTACTAGGAATTTTGTTCGTAAGAATGATTAGTAGGCTAAAATAGTTAAACTAACCAGAGAAATTGTGATTAAACTTACTAAAAAAACTGGTAATTTCAACTTGTTTTTACGGTCTACTTAACTATGTAAAACATTGTAACTTTACCAAATAAAAATAAGTAATTTAAACAAGAATATGTTTCCAAATTATATTGATTATAAAAGGTAGATTTAACGAAACTACTGTCAAAATAGTAAATCTAAGTAAAGTAAACTAATTCGAATAAGGTAACATTGTTCAGCAGTTTAATATAATAGTGATATTTATTTTTATTTTAACGGGATAAACAAAAATTTCCAAGCACAGTCAGTGACGATGCTAAGAACAAAGAAGTCATAGTGGTATCGGATGACACATTAGATCATCATTTATCACATCTTTGTATGATAACTATTTTGCTAACTAATTAATCGTTTCATAATAAGACCTAGTTACTTTTATAAGATCAACTTTACTAGTTGTTAATAGTCAAACTCACCCCTCAATCGCAGTTATCTCTACTAGAAATGTAATTAAATGAACTAGGAAATATCTAACCCATACAATATAGTTATTTTTTGAAACTTCTAACTTTTTAGATTGTATATGCTCAAAACAATATTATGTGTTTTTTAAATCTAAATTTGACCTAATGTGGTACACCCAAACATTTATTATTTTAAGGACTATAGCTCTGTAAACAAATCAAATGAAATGCATGAGAAATGACCGTACGGGGAAATAAATAATGAAGTAAAATATTTTTCAAATACAGTTTTTAATTTTTTTAAACTGAAGTACCCTGTTGATCATTTCTAACAATAAACGAAATACGGCTCCGGCATTTTATTGAATAATTTTTCCAAATCCTGTTAAGTCCTTTATATTCCCTTCAATTCTGTTGAATAAATTCTAGAAATATATAATATTCCAGAAGCTTTCAGAGTGACCCATGAAAAATAACTCCTAAAAAAACCCTGAAATTCTTTGTATTATTGGGAATTCTTTAAATTCTCGAATTCATGAGATGAAAGTTAAAAATTCAAAATCCACATGATTCAATGTAAATTACACTGAATTTCAGGTTCTGTTAGGAGACTCTAATAAGTGAATGCAACTGACAATGAGAGGTCGTAAGATAGTGTAACACCGATTTAGGTGGGGCTTTGCAGTGTGAAAGTTCATCGAACCCCATTAGATACGTATTTTTTCCTTCGTGCCAATTTGAGTGACCCACTTTTCACAGATTAATAGAGAGAAAACATTTAGTTTTTTGGTTAGCTGATGAGCAGTTTTCATTTTGACACTCAAAACAATATGAAGCTATGAAGCCTTACAGAAGTAGAGTCAGCGGTCACCAAGCTTGCTTACATTCACGTGGCCTTCGAATGAGGACCGTCCAATTTCCGGTGGTCTTACCGCCCCTCTCAATTCTCCAGCAACGCCGCACTCTCTTCCTCTATTTTCCGCGCTAGCCCCTCTCTTTTGCTTTCGTCGGCACTCTATCTATCACTCGTTTCTTCCGTCTTTCCTCTTGCAATCTTTATTTCACTGATCTGCTGTGTGTCCTCCCTGAGTCTCCCATTCTCTCTTTGTCCCTTTCTCTCTTTTTCGCCTCCGCCTTCTTCCTTCGATCTACCTACCCTGGTAAACTGAGCACAGCTGGCACCAGAATAATAAACCCACGCGCTACTTCAGTCTTCTTGGAGAGTGGAGAACAGCCAAAATGTTCCCTGCGTCGCCTAAACACTATTGAGACCCTGGAGTTGGACTAACCAACCAACCAGACGGAATGAATATCTTCATATCCCACTTCTTGGTAGCATACATGTGTATCGTGAATTTCAAGGAAACATCAAGATCTATTTGAAACTTTGTAAGATAAGATAAAAAAACTTGATCAAGAGTTAACAGCCGAAAATGTATTCCGAGTTGCGTCGTATAAGCCCTATAAACCTTACTTTATAATCACTGCAATTCACGGTGAATTAATTCATGTTTAGTATGTAATTTGGATTTTCAAACCCCCTTATTGGAAGTTTTTCTTTTAGTACGATCTTGCACAGAGATGATTTAAATCATAGCTCTCATCTTATATATAGAAATATGAAAAATAATAAAATAGACTACGTTCTACATATTTATCAGTGGTTAAAAATAAGAAAAATGAGGAAATGTAGTTTTCCAACCGTCAATGCTGGAAGCTTTTCTTTAAGTACAATTGTCTTGGGGAGCGGCTCAAACTAAAGCTCTTTTTTAAGTCCAGAATTTCGAAAAAATGTTTTCCGAATTCACTGAAGTTGTGCAATTTTATGGTCAATTTTTAAGAAAAATGATACTTATTTTTTGTTACAATATTTCTCCTGGTACACTTTAGATATTTTTGGGAATGCATTCAGAGTAACGACATGATGGTAGGGTGAAAACTTCAGTCATAATATATGGATAGTTGCCTATTTTATAAAAAAAAGTAACGTTACTATACGTATAAGGTGTTTATACGTCAAATACCGTAAAACATAACGACCTTTAGTCATCGTTTGTTTTTTTATCTAACCATCATATTGCGTTCTCATTCACAGTTTCTTTATTTACGAGCCAAAGCAAGTGTACATATGTTGAAATGAAAGCTCAATGTTGGTCTGCATCAAACCCTAGGCCTAGTCCCTACACACGAGATGAAATCGCGTTATCGAGAGGGTTATTCGGTAGCATTTGTTGGGATACCGGGTAGCGTTGGTGAGGATTGGATCAGGCAGCATCATACAGAATAGGGACATAGGGTGACGAACCCCTACAGCCTACGTGCTGCTTGTACACCCTGCGCCAGAAAGGACCCCCACTCTCCCTTGTGCTCTCCGGCTTCATGTCTCATCCGACCCCCCTCCCCGTTACTCCTGCGCCCCGTTGCATCGACACCATCATTGGTTCACCGGTCCACGCAGCTGCTGCCGATGTGCTACCGCCGCCGCCGTCGTCGTCACCCTCCGTCTTCCTGCGCCGATCGTCAGTCAGTCCGTCGTTTGTTCGCCGCGCGTGAGCAACGTGTACCTCGTGTACGTGATTTTCGGAAGGAAACGAAGCACCGTAGCCGCCCACTCAATCCTCCTCCACTTCCGTCGTCGTTATCCGAAGGGTCGACCGTCCTCGGCATCGCTCGTGTGCCTCCGTTACTATCGCCATTTTGTTACTCAACTCTCGCATGTTTGTCGACTCTCGAGGCCGGAGACAGTTCTGTGCAACCGGCACTCAGCACTCGAGGTGATACGATACAGATGTCATAGCTGGTGGGAAATCCGAATACAAGGACCAAAATTGTACTATTATTCGGGGACCAAAACTTTGGAGGATTGGAGAACCGATTTAGGGGAGAGAAGCTCCAGCCGGTTGCTCCCTAACCCTTGACGAGAGGGAGCACGGAGACTGGGGTACCAATCTACCCCCTCCATAAGTCTCTCCCCACTTGCCACTTTCGGACGAAGAGAAAGACTTTTCGCCCCTGGCGAATCACTCGCAGGGCGGTACCGGTGTTCGCCCTTTCGACCTCTGGCGGTCAAGATTCAAGAATCGTTTCTGTTGACGCGAAGTCCTCGAGTCGAACGCATCGTTTATCGAGATCGGAGGTGATTCGCGTTTTCACATGTAACCTACCAGAGTGCCAAAGAGGCACAACGTCCAATAGTAACTAAGGAATTTTTATTCTTACAGTAAAGTGAGACCGAGTCGGAAAAAATATTGCAACGTGACAAAAAGTGATTTATCGACGATTTTGTGGATATTGAGGAAGAGGAACCTTGTTTTGCTAAAAGGAATCTAACTAGTGTTTTGTGATGTGAATTGTGAGAGGTTTAAAAGTGGCGATATCGACGCTTTTTGCAAGAGAGGGGAGAATGAGAAGGGCGAGAGGCAGAAGAAGAGAGTGAAGAGTGACCTTGAGACACGACAGAATAGTGAGAAAAGTCTTCCGTGAACCAAATGATATGCCAAGAAGTGAGTATAGAATGGGGCCTTCGATATTATTGCCGGTGTTTACGAATTCAGGCGTTCGTAGAGATAGGGGAAGAAAATAAACTTCCGTTTGGAGAGCTTCAAACGCCATTTTGTGTCCTGTAGAAATAGGGTGCAGTGTTATTTCCCTGCTTGTTGGGAGTGATGTCGTTAGTTGTTATGGACTATATGTAGTTATCATAACCTATCACTCGGAAGTATACGTGATGTATGTGAGATTAGTTTTTAGAGGTTATGTTAAGTTATGTTTATGTTAATATTTTCAGATGGTTTCAGACTTCTAATTTTTTAATAAGGGCATTGAAAAAATATATGTTTTCATTTTTTATCCCCTCTGCCCAATTAGCTACTTATTTGAATATGATTGAACTCTTTGTTTTGAAAATAAGTTGAATTTTAGATTGTCTAAATAATGGTCTATATTATAATTCCATTCCTATTTTATTCATTTAATAATTATTTACGGACCTGACATTTTTATTTTTACCTTCAATTTTATAGAAAAGCTGAAATTCCTTACTACTTTATTTAGCTGACTTTCATTTAACAAATTTGGCTCACGAACCTTGCAGTTATTATTTTTATTAAACATTTCTTTAAAAATAATTTGAATATTAATAAAAGCCTATCAAGCAGAGTTTTAGATCATTTTTCAATGATACAATCAGCCCTTAATCTTTAGAAATGGACTATAATTGCTGCAATTTCACAGCGAAAGTAAAGGCACAACAATGCAAGTAAACATTAGTAAATTAAAAAATTTTAGTTTGAGTTTTTTCAGTAATTCTTACAAAATTAACAGCAGTAATGAATCGGTATACATATATTTCTCGATTCTAAATATTGCTCAATTTTGAAGTCGCTATTATGATCTATGAGCCACGTGAAAACTTTTGAGAAGATATATAGCAAAGATTGTTGATTCTTTAATTCATTTTGTCTCAAAATCATTAGAAGGCACCTTTTTCTTCTTTTATTCTTGCTTGTAGACATGTAAAATAAAGAGTGCATGGTGGGCGGGTGGTATTAAAAGTTTCTTGGAAGATTAAGCCTTTGCTAATGGCTTCAACCGAAATGTAAAGTTTGTACGTTAACTTGGGAAAACGACCATTCACTCACTAATTTACATTGCAAGATGGGTCTTTCTTACAGAGACTTGTGGGGTCAAAGGTACATACATTTAATGAGCACTTGCACATTTTGATTATCTTTTTATTCATTCTATTAACTAACAATTTAAGGATTTTGGTACCCGGGTCCAACCTCAAAATTAAATTGCCAAATTTTACTCCATAAATACTAGAAAACTATTTCTGTTTTTAATACAATCTAGATCTAGAAGAATACATATTCGATTCAAAACAGAAATAGGCTGTACTTCTCTAAAAAAGATTAGTATTTATGGCGCAAAGTGGGGCAAATCAATTTTGAGGTTGAGTCCTCGTCTGAACGTTCTTAAATTAAATTCGAGGGTAAATGAAACTTGTCCTGAAAAACTACCCCTAAATGGCTTAACACGTAAAAAATAACCCTTAAGGGCATGTGATATTTAAAAAATTGTCGATTTTACCAGTTTTAGGTTCCCCCGGCTTTATATCTAGAATAATAAATATTTTGTCTTAAAATTTTGGGAAATTAAAGCGAACATGCGAACGGACGTCCCCACACAGTTTTTTATGGATTAATTCAAAAAAGTTTCAATTTAGCAAAATGTGATTAATTTGCATAGCGCTTATGAATTAGTATAGATTTTTGCTGTGTGAGATTCCCCCGGCTTTTTTGCTGGGATAAGAAATATTTTATCTTCAAAATCTGGGAAATGATCCCGAGCGTTATTTTCACACTACACAATATTTTTGGCCGAAGACTTTGGACTTACAAATAAACATATTAACTAATCTCCTGGAACTAACCTTGTTTGCAGGCAATCAAAAAAGTTTATTTCATAAATAATTTCCAAATTATCGGAAAGGCAGAGATGAAAAACGACGTAACCTCAAAATAATGCACATGCATACAATTTTTATTTAGCACAATACATTTTTTTTTGTTATTATCCTTCAAAAAGGAGTCCGGGGACGTCCGTTATGATATTTTATAGCATCACCGAATTCAGTTTTTAAAAATTTTCATTTTTGTGGGAAAAAAGCCGGGGGAACTGTTCCCGATTGACCACACGACGAATAAATCCCGAAGGTGACATCACAGTTGGGAAATAGAACAATGAAAATTAGTGATTTTATTTTAGAAGAAAAGTATTTAAGCATTATGTTTGTACGTTTCCTTTGTTATTTCAGGCATTTATCAAATTAAATCGAAAAAATTGACTTGTGGGGGGGGGGGGCGGTCATACTTCGTATGATCCCTTATGGGTGCTCACTCAAAAATTGACATGAAAATTTTGACGCGTGCAATCCTTCGAATAGTTAAAACTTAAACCAAAAAATATATTTTATTAAACGGTTCAGAGCAGTGACCTTTAAATACGATTAATAGAAAAATTATATACCTAGGGTATTGAACTAAAATTCCCGCAAAAGCGCCATTTAGAAATATCATAATTCCAAACCTAGGACTATTTCACATTCTTGATCTTTGACCTTTAGAACCCAACCATCCTAGCTTATGTTATCAAGGGCACAAAATGGCGTTCCGAATGTAGTTTTCTTGTAGCCTTTAATAAAAACCTTTGCTACCTAGAAACAGACTGCAGTCGGGACCAAGAAAGTGAAACCAAAGCGAGCTTCCAAAGCACAACCGAGTCGAGAGACACAATCAGACCGGAGATAACCTCTAATCAGGGATACCAATATTGATAATCAACGATACCAAGAAGAGAGATAAAGACGTGATTGTGATAAACAAGCAGAAGACCCAAAGCCAACGACAATGCCTCAATGTGCCGTAGCTACATGTAGAAATAGTCATCGACGAACTCGGGGTCGACGGATTCGGTACCATCGATTCCCGCAGATACCGGAAGTGCGCTCACTATGGGTGCGCGCTTGTGGCCGCGCACCCCTTCCAAACGGAGAGATTCCATTCAACATCCAGACGGCGCGCATCTGCTCCCTCCACTTCACCAATGATTCATACGAGAAGGACATGGAGCACCTTGTACTTGGACTTCCGGTGCGCAGTAGGTTGCGCCGTGGGGCGGTACCAACGGACGAAGTGCCGGTAAGCGTGGAGCCGGTCACCAAGATGCTCGTTGAAGAATCAAGACGATCGGTATTGAGGGTCGCGCATGCCAAAATGCTCTCTGGAAGGAGGACCAATGGCGTCAACGGAAAACAGCAGAAGAACAAACCTAAACACAAACCTCAGCGCAAACCTCAGCTTTCCAGCATCAAAGATGAACAAGAGATAGATTGCATACAAGATATGAACATTCTACAGGCCCTCGGTCTTAAACCCTGGTGAGTCATCAGATCTCTTTCTTTATGTGGCGTGTCTTATTGCGTTCTCCGGTTTCGCTGGCCTCCAAGTTGGCAAGAACGATGTTTTGTTTTGTGGTCCTAGCTGTTCCAGATATTGATTTTTGATAGCTTTTTTTTTTATCTGGATTGCATATTTTGAAAATAATATTGGCGAAGAAAATCTTACAGGCAAAGTCTGTCGTACTAAGGAAAACCTGAAGTAAGTGACATGGTCATTTAGATCGACTTTGCACTTGCAAGGTATATAGAAAACGAACCGTGATCGCAATGTCACTGACGTAAGTTTTTCCTTCGTACGTCAGATATATCCTTCTAAGTTCTGCTGACAACGAATTTGGCTGTTACAATTCTCTTCATTAGAAAATCATCAGAAATATTCATGTTTCTCGAAAATTTCGTGGGCATGTGTCGAACTACTAAAGATTTCAAACTACTGTAAGTGATGTCAATGAATTTCAAAGGATTCCAAAAGAATTTACAATATTTCAAGAGATTTGTAATTTTTACAATATTTCAAAGTCGTTTAAAGGTTCTTAGACTTTAGTGAGTTTTAACGAATTTCAGAGGAATTTAACCATTTTAACGCATATCAAAAGATTTCGAAAGTCTGAGGGATTCCAAACAAGTTCGTAGGCTTGCAATATATATTTCACATGATGTCACAATGTTTCAAGGGTTTTAGAAGATTTCAAAGCTTTCAAAAGACTTGAAAATATTTCAAGTGACGCAAGTAAATCTACTGGGAACCTTACTAATGGTTAAAAAATTGTGTAATTATAAAAATGTGCGAAACGTAAAAAATATTATAATTTTAGATTCATGAACAAAAATCAGAGGTGAATTTGAGTGGAGATCGCTTATGATTGTATCAAAATGCACTTTAGTAGAGGTCTTTAGCATTAATAGCCTGTTTTGTGACTGATATTTGGAATTTTATTTACCTAATTCTCGTTTGTAATCCGTATCAAAGAATTTACATTATGTGCTGTTCTGAGACCAACGTTTTTGCCTCTGTGTAAGATGAAGAAACGATGTCTTCTTCAGCAGAAAATCTTTCCATAAGCTACCACAGTTTCTTTGAATCATTTTTATATTCTCATCATGTATGGTGGAAGTTATGAGCACGGATAGTTCCCTGACCAATTCAGTTTTCGTCAATTGTCGACGTTTTGAGACCCCATGGGTCAGAACAAATCTTTTTTACTAACATATCTGTCTGTTTCGAAGTAATTTTCTGATCATATACTTCACTCTTATGTGGTTTAAAAGGACGATTTAAGTTTGTTAACCAGCCTTCTACAAAATGGGCCCTAAAATAATCAATATTAAAATAATCAAGACTAAAATTTGTACTTTATTCCATGGAACATGGGTACAGAAATATCATATAAAATGCACTTGATGTGTCATCGAGTTCAGCATAATATAGAATACTTAGTGTTTTGGATGTACGTTATCCAAGTTGCGAAGCGCGAAATACGCGATGAGAATCTACTCGTTAAACACGAAGGAGCTTTAATAAAAGAGAATTAGCATGTACCAAACGACATTTGACAATGATTTGTCCTTTCATTTAAAAAGCTCTATACATATAAATTTTCACACTTTACAGGAGATAATTATATAAGCAAATGATAATTGTTGAAATAATTACCAAATACCTTAAAGAATGAAGTACTACTCTTGACATTCATCAACTTTATATCATTTATCCCGAAAGATAATAACTTTTCACGACTTACAGAGTGGGGGGGGGGGGGGGTTAAACAAATAATAATGGCTTGGACAGTTGATAATTATTGAAAAAATACTTGCAATTTGTGGGGTATTTTTCGGACACAATATAAAGGTATTAGAAAGGTCATCATTAAAAGCTATTGGGTGGGAATTATAATTTAAAAATTCTTTAAGAGGTGACGTTTGAAAGAAAAATGTGGATTTTCTTTTTCTGGTAAACGAACGAATGGGAGGGGGGGGGGGTCCAAAAGTCGGATTTATGGAAAGCCGTGCAGAAGGAGGATTTTTTAATGATATAGGCTTATGAAAACCTTAAAGAAAGATGCAAGACAAATTCAATTTATACGATGCATTTAACTGCTTCCAATATTCACAATTTAAATTTTAGAGATATTATACTTCATGAACCCGTATGGTTTTTTTATACTTTCTTATAGATTTAGTACCATTTTTTTGACTCACTAAAATCTGGTAATCTTATTTCTTTGATTCAAGGATACTCTAAAGCAATATGACCTTGAGTTTTTGATGTCGTTTTACATAAAAAGTTTTCGAAGCTAAAATCCATTTGTTCATGAATGTTATTTTTCAAACAAAGTTTAATTCCCCAAATAATATTATTCTTCAACACATTTTAATATCAACAAAGAGATACATAAATATATTATTTTTGAAATATGTTACTTTGTTATGTATATCCTCAGTGTCGTAGTAAGTTTAGACTTTAGCCTAACTGGATGCTTAACAGCGGGTCACTGAATGTCAATAAGCAAGGTCACATACCGAACAACATAAATAGCAGCAGAAGGATTCCCAAAAAGCGATGGTTCTAAGTTATTTGTAGAATAAGAAACTGTACTTTCTTGTCAATTATTTGAAAAAATTGTGACCTGAACTATTTCATTGCTCTTATTTGAATTTCTCGTTTTTGAAATTCCATGATCGACACAATACTTCCTTCTGGAAAGGAAAGTAAAATTATTCAGGTTGCTATCAAAATAATGGCACATGAATAAAACCAAGTCTCGGCATTTTCGATCAAGCGAATGGCCAGTTGACTCACTATTAGGGTCAGCTCGAGGGGCCAAAGCCAGATAAAGATAGTTTCCTCGATCTGTATTCTACATAGCAGAAACCGCCCTTAATAAAAGGAATTATGTTTCCAGTATGATGTTGAGAACCGGTGGTACAATCGAAAGTAAAGAGAAAAAATGGAGATTAAACATTGTCAGAGCGTGAAGTTGTCGGTAAAATGAAGTCATTCGAGTGTAATATAAATTGCATTTATATAGGTTGCACGTAGTGAATAGTCGGGGGATGAGACACGCGCCGTCACGCACGTGGTGAACGAAATCGAAAGCAAAGCTCCTTTCTCCAGGCTTGCTGCGAATAGAAGGCTCCGTCGATAAAAGCCGTCCTACTTGCCTGGCTACAGGCTTCGGACCAGCTCAACCTGACCTAAACAAAGCTAGAGGTATACTACTACGACGGAGTTGGAGTTCGGCCTTGGCGATCAGGGACAGCTTAGGCGGTTGACCGTTCCTCTGAGCGCTGCCACCGAATTAGGTCGAGCCATCGACGATTTTAATAAACGCACTTGATAATAACTGAGAACAGTCTACGGTCGTGCGACATCGTTGCCAGATCTTTTGAGGGTCTGTCACTTTCTAACTTGTGAGTAATCACACCATGAAACCTTTTTCAATTGAATTCCAATTTCTAGAGCTCCACTTTTTATGAAGATAGTAATTTTAGTTCACCCAGAAATCAATAGTACTATTAGTATAAAGTCCAATTTTGCTAATTTTTTACTTGTCCGAAAAATTCACATAACAGTGACTGAAGAATAGCTTCAGTTACATTAAAAGCTAATATGGAAATCCCCTGATTTCTCAGGTCAAGGTGCCTCGGGAAGTATAAACGTCACCAATTCTTTAAGTCTACAGGAATACAGAACGCTCTCGAAAAGAACCGATAGAGAATGTTTGCAATAGCTGCTGATAGCACGAGTCTTAACTGGGTAACAATGACTTAAATGACCCAAGTCACCACCTACTTACATATATACATAATTTCGAGTACTCCATAGAACCTAATCTTTACTATTGCTTCTTCTATCTCGCGAAGAGAAATCCGACCCTGAAGTTATTTCACGTTATAGAGCAAAGTTCAGCCAATGAAACGACTCATCATCAGGCGATCTGTGCACTTGGGTCATTGAACTCGAGAGTCGTTCCGTAATTTAAGACAATTAAGGATACTCGAGTCCCATCTCAGTACACCAAGAGCTTATTCGAAGTTCATCGTAACAAGTATTTTCCAAAACAAATGTAGAATACGGGGTTTTTAAAAAGAATAGTTTAGAAAATTTTAGTGAAATATAATTTAAAACGATGTGGTATTGTGTTTTTTGTTATATTCCTACATTGCAACATTCGATTACCGACGTGGAAGTAACATTTTTTCAATATGGCCGCGGATTAAGACTCATATCACTAGTTCAAAGACTTCCATCTGGCGAACCACGATTTTGACCTTGAAGGATCAATCTAATTTATAAACTGAGGGACTGATAAAAACTAATTTATATTTTCAAATGGAAATGGCAATTTTTCTGTATAATGAAAGAGAGATAAATGAACGTTTGCATCCCTGACAAAAGCGGAGGTTGAAGAGAGGAGTGTTCTCGAGAGTCTACAGTCTGCTTTTTCTTTTCGCGTTCTTGCGTGCCCTCGCGAAGAAGTAGGACGCGGCGACAAGGTCCTCAGGCAACCTAACGTAACTTTACCTAACCTCCCTCGCACGACTCACCTAGTCTAACACTAGCGGAGCCCTAGCTTCTCCCCACCATCGCCTACAATCTCGTGTAGACGAGGCAACCCCACCTCCGTATTCGAGCCCGATGCATTCGCCTTTAGCCGTACATTCGACGGCACTTGGAACGGAGGCGCGATTCCTACAGTCGTGTCTTCCTTTTCGGTTTTTTATCAGCACTTTTCGCGACCTTTCTCAATTCCCGTTTCATATCTGCGATTCGGATCGGTGCCACGTGCCGCGGAAGGGGCGGCGTCGTGAGTGAAATTGCCGAGGAACGCTGCGTCGCGAGGTCTTTTGCCTTTCCGTTCGGTGTTGTTACGTGGTGCTCCGAGTAGACGAGGTCGAGCTGCGGAGATCGAAGACCTCCAAGTCTGAGTTGGTCTCTTCCCCGCGGTACTGCCAGCTTTTAATACTCATGGATTTGTTACGATTTGTATTTCATCTTGCTTAGCAAGTTCCATGGAACTAAATGATAAGACCATTCTTTCGATACTTGCAGTCCCCTGCTTGTCTAAAATGTAAGTTGAGTGCCTCTTTAGTTGGACTTTACGACTGCAAGATGTAATTTCGAATAAAAATTCCCTAACAAAATTTTAAACTATGGTGTGATGTTACTTTATGATTAATGTGCATGGTCTTCTGATTCAATGGTTTCTTCTGTATTCAAAGTGCGACTTATATTTTTGAGTAATTTGGAATTTAGAAAACATCTATGGTTTGTCTTTAAGGATATTTGAAGACCGGTTCAGCAGCCAACTTGGTGTGACCTTTCTTTGGTGAATAGGAAATTTCAAATTGGCTGCTGAAACGCCCAAGAAACTGTGTCGTGTCGTTCGAAACTTCAAATACCTTGAAGGATTTTCGCTACCTCAGACTTCATTATTGTCAATGATTTTCAACCTTGGTAATTACGATTTGACTTCACACATCCAGTTCTGAACTTTTGCACCATACCAGTTTTGACGCTATACGTTTCCAAGGAAACTCATGACATTTTTTATTTACATTTTCATTTTTATATACCTAAGACACTATTTGCGACATGAATTATCTAATAACAGAAGAATAAAGTTAAAAAAGAAATCTTCGACTGAAAGATAAAGGAAACTAATTGTTTGTTTACTGTTTTTTAACCTGGCTCGTTCTGCTCGATTTTCCTCTGTGGTGCAATGCGGCCTATCCGCCATTCGTTTTACACTGACACAACATACTTGGCAATGGGGGAACCGTGAAAAGTTATTGCTGAGTTTATATCAATTTCTATTTCAAACAATCTTATGTGTTCTACAAAGTAATCAAATTCACCTCAGGTTAAAAATCATGATTACAACTTATCGTGTATGTGTTGTTTAAATTTAGTTTTAAAAGATGTGAGCAGTTTTTAGGGATGTTGGATCATACTTGGATAAGTTTTTTCTTGTAAAAGTTAATATTATAATCATTTTTACAATAGGACAATACCAAACTAGGATATAGCGTCATTATTGGAAAAATTACTATCGTGAATATTAAAGTTTGAAGTTACTAAATTTATTGGAATATAATAATAAATTATAAAAGAATTGTATTTATACCAAAAGAAAGTTTCTATAATCCCTAGAAAAGACTGTGGAATTTAAAAAACAAAATAGGATAGACATTCCATCTATGTGTATTCTACGTATATCTAATTTTTCGATAGAAAATAGGAAAATGTGTCCCTTATAAATAAATAAATATGCCCCTTAGGATACTTAGGAATTGGATCATCCTCTTCAACCTCGGTGCATATGATGTCATTCGGCAGTGAATTTCCTATTTTAAATTGGAATTTTCGCAAAGCACTATATTCAAGTGATTTTCCTCTAATTGTACCTTCTTATTGAGAATAGTAATTTTTCTAACCTATTTTGCGACTTTACAAGCAAACTTTACAATCGATAATTTCTTCATTTAGTAAAAAGTATTAGGCTTTCTTTGATTTGTCACAATTCTGTGTTGATAAGAAATATCAAAAAGCAGAAAAATATTGTAGAAGTCAAAAAGCCGTAGCAACATAATTCAATTTGACCGAAATTAGACATTTTAGTACCATTACCTGCCGGTACAATCAATTCCTAACAGATAAGTATTTGTAGACAAGCGAATATTTCTTACATATAATAGGCAATTTAACAGAAATATTTTTATATTTGCATGAAAGTTATATTGTCATGATATTTCTTCAAGTGTAGAAGTCATTTCACAATTGTATATCACAGTATCGTTCGTCTACGTTCTACGGCGACTAGATATGTTGTAAAATAATATAATTTCTCAAATTTGAAATTAAAAATAACTCTTATACTGGAAAAAAACATGGCCGTTTGCACTCAAAATGACCCTGTTAGCACACCTAGAGAAAAAAGTGCTCTGGCACTCAACAAAAATTCTGGTTGATGCAACCAGAATACTATAGTTAATTCAATTAGAATAGAATTTTAAATATGCCCTTACTATAAATTCTGGTTAAAAGTATGAGATGTCAAGATTAATAAAAAATCGTTACTAGACAGTTTTCTGGTAGCTTAAGAATACAACGTTCTGCGCAATATAACGAGATATTCCGGTAAATTTAATCAGATTTTTGAATAACCCCCTCTGATATTACGTGAACTGTGTCTCAAAGAAAATAATGTAACAAAAGTTTCATAAAACAGAGAGTAGCAACTATATTCCGATTCGCTGAAATTTCGTCTCTGTAATATGTGGATATATTAATAAATGGCGATATATATAACATTCGAGGCAATAGCAGCATATTCTTCATCCATTCTGTTTCCGAAATTCTTTGCTAGAACTATTTTCTTCGGGATTTTATATAATATGCACGTAGATCACGTTGTTGATTTATATTCTACAATGTTAATATTTTCGAGACTTTTTCAGGCACCCGAAAAATATATGCGTAGGTTGGAGCTATCCCTATGCGCAACCAGTACGTAGACAGATAAGGCGCAGCTTTTTCTTATCGCATAACTAAATTCTCGGTTGAATATAATTATTTATACTTACACATAACTGAAAATACATTAAAGAAGTCGAGACTGTTCGAAAACTGGACGTTTACGACAAAACGTCACTTGACACATCCAGCAACATGACATAAGACAATGGAAAGATTTCTGAAAACCGACACAGGATCGCGGCACTTCTATTACTAGAAGTATTAAGCAGCATGATTTTAACCAGAAGAATCAACGCGACCTAATTAACTAGTCATATTAACCATACTTTCTGATTAGAATAACCAGTCATTTTTTAACCAGGCCTGTCTAGTAACTTTAACTGGAACCTTTTTTTGAGTGCTCAGCTTTTGGCTCAGCTTAGCCTTGCTATGTACACACTCAAAAGTTTAGGCTTTCAATCTCAAAATTACTCCGTGAACTCGCCTAGCGCGGAAACTATTAAGTCTACCGACACTTATTTTTTGCATGAAAATGTCTTTTACTTGTCTAATGCAAGGAAAAATACTGAGAACCCTGAGGAAAATACTCATCATAGCGTTGCTGTGCAAAAACACGACGATTTAGACCTTTTGAGCCAAAAAGCTGCAAGCTCAAAACCTGCATAAGGGATCGGCGAAGTTAAGAAAAAGTGAAAACATTTGTTTGTAAACTCCTAAGGTCAATATTAAAGAAATTATTTAAAGACTTAACTGAAATCCAGCTTGCGCTATTGCAAATTTTCAAAAGAAGCGTACAAATTTTAACCCAACCCCCTTCTTACGAAATCCTTAATTAAGAACGCTTGCTCGCTTCACGAACTGATTTTTTGAAACTGTGAAAAGGTGGAGAACAATAGTCAAGGATACGTATTCAATGATATTGATGGAATGAACCAGACTGCAATGTGACCAATTCTTTTAAACGAACTTGTAAACCAATAACTCGAATGAATTCTCCATATGACAGAAAGACGAACGTCTTTACTCTGTTTGGTGTAGAAAATCCATTCTACTTATTAGTTTATGAGTAAGTTCATTAAAAAGTCTTAGTCTTTTAAATCTTGAAAAATTGGTCAAGTGATAATCCGGTATATGCCCTTAAAATCCTCAATGCATGTTATAAAGTCTTTTTTACACATTGAATTCATATCTGCGTTATTAGTAGATACCTGTATGACCAGCGAAATGTATAGACAATGCCCACTAATAACATAAATATGAACTAAAATCTAAAAGAAACAATTTTGCTTCATGAATTTTATCACGCAAATGTATTAAAAAATATATAATTTTTATTCTGCTTATTTTCAATTTAATGATAAATTTTGGAAGTTAGAATTTAAATCCAGCATCCGTAAAGTAAAGTTTCTGAAATATATGTTTTATTCAAAGGTTTGTGATTGGCTAAGTATTTAAAGAAAATTTTGTCACGTTACAAATAAATTTGAAGTTTTCAAGTGAGTTTGAATGTAGGTAAAAACGTTAGATATAATTTGTATATAGTGGACAAAACACGGATATTTTTTATTTGTTTTATACAGAAAACTTTCTAAAACAAATGAAATATCTAATTTTCTTATTCACTATATATAAACTATATATATAACTTTCTCACCTGGGTAACCTTAAAGTCAAGTTTTTGAATTTTCTTTCTCGAAATAAAAGCCGGTTACTCCGTAAACTGGTAACTGACGAGAAACGGTAATTTAATACTTTTTTTCATTCCTAAAAAGGTTTCTAATTAACCTGAATTGTATTCTGTAATCATTACGAGTTTCAAGCTTACATCTTCCACAAATAGATTTGAAGATTGCCTTCATTATCATGCGATTTCACATCTCGAGATCCTGAACATTTTAATACCCTCTACAAGTCTAAAATCTACAGTTAGTACTTTCACTATCTTTTGCTTCAAGGAACTTCCAGTTCTTGCAAGCGGTGCGCAACGAACTCTCGCTTTCATCTTCAATGTTATGTTACGTATCATCAAGTGATTCGATTTTTTACTCAAATATAAAAGATTTATTAACTCACTAATAGTTCATTATTGTGGCTACCATATATTCGGCTCATAACCAGATTCTGTACTTGAACACGCATTTCTTTGCTATGTACTCTACATTTCAATTCTCTGTGTGGCAAATCATCGAGTAGGGAAGTGTGAGAAATTATGTCGACGTTCGAAGCTCTCGTTCCTACGAGTTCGAAGTGCTTACTCGATCCCACAGACACTCAATATTCATCACCAAAAATCAGTCCCTTATTGCTCTTTGACTGGTCAAGTCGCTAGAGTCTTTGCTTGCGATCGTCTCCTAAGTTTTCAGATCTAGATATATCTAGAATATTAGATAGTAACATTATTTTAATTGATTAGATCTCAATATTGAATGGGAGAAGCGGATTGATGATCAATTTCTGAAGATAGGCTGAGAAGAAGAAGAGTGTTCGGTTGTAACAAATTTGAGCGGACGATCCCGTGAAAACTATATTCATCACGACGATGTTTAAAGTGCAGTGAACGCTAGTGGGTGCAACGAACCTATCCTCTTTCCCCCCTCACCAGTCAGTACATCTTACCCTGTCATTCTTTCTTTCTGTCTCACTTTCTCATACACTTTAGTCTCAAACTCTCCCTTCTCATACAACATACAACGTACTCTGTACAGAGTTGAGTAAATCGAAGGTGTGTGCGCGTAACCCCACTGCGGTCACCTTCTATTCTAGAGCGCGAGCCACCAACCGAGGGCATTTCGAGCCGAGCATAATTAACAGTCCAGGAGAGCGAGTGCGTCGAAAGTTCCAAGGACCTCTAAAAAAAATTAGCTTTTTTCAATAAAAGTACATATAAATATATATTTTTTTTACGTAAATCATTTGAAGACATAGCCATTTTTCAGCTGCCATTATTATTATTATTTATTTTTATTAATTGATGTCTCAGACTTACAATGGTTACTGCAGTGTGCCTAATTTGAAATATCGGGCAAAGGTTAAGGTGGGATCCGAACCACCAGAACCTCGTTAAAGATACATAGAAAAATTTCTAGAGGTACCGGCTCAGGGATCGAACCCCTGACCTGTAACGTGAAGTCCGAGCGCCTTATTAACTAGTATTGCGGTATACCATGCTTTTTATTTAAAACTTCTCGTAAAACAGATGCCTATACACAGGTTCTCTTTTCTGTTCAAGTATAATTTAAGTCCTTTAGTTTGAGTATATACACCGCCAGAATACTCTACTTTACTGTGTATAGGACTGTGAACATTTCTCTTTACTAAGATGGGTTTATAATCACAATATGAGTTTATAACAACAAGTGATAACCCGCGGCTGCATCTGACTTTATTAAAAGTACTCGAATTTGGCTGGCCGTTCGGCCAGGGGAGAGAGAGACTGCAGAAAACCATTTCCTGAGTTCAGCCGATTTTCCGACTGTCAGGTTTGAACGGCGCCAAACCTTGCACTCGATAATAGTTAAAACACAGCGACTACATAACCTGGTCGTACGTCGCAGATGGCCACCCATGCGCGTCGTGTCCAGGTTCGAAATGGTTGAACATCGCGACTATTTCTTAGTCGAAATTCATCGCGCAGCTAATACAGTCGAGTTTAGCGCACACGGGCGAGGAATAATTTTGTTTAATTTAGTTTATTGGCGGTAGTCACCTTGATACAAAGATTTGCTTAAAGCTTACAATTAGGGAATTTGAAGTTATTTTCGGTGGTAGTCGGGTCTTTTTCTGTATCGGGATGCATTGTGATGTGTAAATAAATATTATTAAATTTATTTTCATGAAATTTGAGTAATCAAAGAGAGTGAAACTTACACGGAACCGAATCCTGTGCCAGTTCCGTAAAAAGAAATATATTATATTTCTTGTATATATTTCGACAATTTCAAAACAGCCGCAGTAGCAGTTTTTAATAATTGATCACTGAGCTTTCAATTTTATTTTGCTCAGCATTTACACCCTGCATCTTTTTTAAATAACTTTTGAAAAAAATACGAATGTAAGGCACATTTTATAACAATAATGATGGACTTTCTGAAATTTGCGGAAAGACTTAATTTTTAATTTCAGATGACAACTACTGCAAGCATTCAGGAATGAATGATTCAAAATTAGACACTTTAAAGTTGAAGCTTAAGAAATTGAATAGTTTACCGTTGCAAGCTTTTGAAATTGAACCAATTTTAAATCCAAAATGCTCTTTAAATCTTAAGTTTGAAGCGTTCAAAATTGAATAATTTGACTTTGAAGGAGTTTCTTATGGAACAAATTTGAATTCAAAACATTGAAAATTCAACATAAAATTGATATTTAAAACTTTATATGTTGACCAATTAAATTTAAAATTGTTCAATTTGTAATTATAATTTTAAACTTTTTCAGTTTTGAATACCTAGTACTGAAATTTTGTATACTCTTACAGCCTTAGCATCACGTTACTACCTTAAAATATCATACTTTTTTGAAGTAATCTACAATTTAGAAGACTTTACAATTAAACATATTGACCTGGGTAGGCTTTTAATTTGTAACTGTTTAAAATTAAAAAAACTTGAAACGCAGTAGATTCAGAACTATTCATAGCCAAATTCTAATGAAGCTCATAATTAAAATTCTCATTTCAGCTTGAACAAGATGCACGCAATTGATGGTAACGGGGCCAATGTGAAGAAGGTGGAATCTGCCGAGAAGAAGGAGGAGGAGGACCATTCAAGGCAGTCTCCACAGGTACCACAGAGTCAGCAAAATGGAGCAGCTCTTCCAGAAGAAACTGCAGCAGCTGCAGCTGATCGTTTGCAATCTTCCGTTGTAAAGCAAGAATCTTACGCAGAAACTCCTAGCGATCCCACCAAGAAATCCACAACTGTTACTGCACTGCCTAAACAACAAGAAGACTCGAGGACGTTCAGGTCAGATGACAGAGGAAGTAGAAAACGACGGTCGACTGAAGAAGCTCTTTCAACTAACGGTAGTACAAACTCGAAGAAAATCTGTATAGATCAGCGGCAACAATTGGTTTCTTCCCTCATCACCGGATACGAAAATGCCACCGCTGAAGAACTGGCATCGAGGGCAGATGTACTCAGAGCTGAACTTCAGGTACTTCTTTTTATACATGCTATTTTTAAAATTAAAGTGCCAAGAGTACAAAAGTTTTTTCAAATTTGAGATTCTTCCTAATTGGTGGTGTTTTTAAAATCGAAGTTTTGGGTTGCTTTGATTTCTTTCCTTTTCTATTTTGGTCGATCTCACATTTTTAAATTGTTTAAGAATTTAATACTAATAAATTGAATTAAAATTCAAAGACTCTAAAAACTAAAGGTTGTAGTTTTTTTCTTCTATCAGTTTTTATGATATTCAAATTAGACTTATTCAAAGATAAATGTCCATCCATACTATATTAATCAGAGCGGAGTGAAAATACTCAAAATAATCGAATGGTTCCGAGTCAGTGAAAACATTTGCAGGCTTAACATCCGATAAAATTAAAAAAATAATCTTTTTAAAATCGGTTAATTTCTTTTTTTCGGAAATTATAAACATTAACATTAAAAAAACATGATCCCGAGATATATCAGTGCTGAATTGAGGTTTAAAATGTCGAGTTCAAGACGCATGTTCTTTTCAACTTGAGACGTCGACTACGGCTTTATACTATCAAAAATTGCATCGAAATTAAAATAAATTTGTAAGGTAAACTGACCATTACTGGGACAACAAATAATAAATATCATTAAGTATTTTTTATATTGCAACCTAAATTATAAAAGTAAAAATGTTCCGTTATTTTTTAAGTGCATTTAAATTTGTTACCACTATTTATTTTTGTCCTGTCAAGTTACAAATTTAGTAAAAAATAATCAAAAGTATTCCTCAAAATGTTAAAATGAACCGCTACAAATTTCGCAATTTTTTTTCATTTTAAAGCTTTCCGCATAACTTTGACAGCATTGTATTATTAAAATTTCCTACACTGAAAGAAAAAGTAACGTTTTTGTATATTTTTAATACTTTTAAGAATAAAATTCATAACTTTATTAGCGATTTTATTCGATAACTTATGAATATTTTAATGTCCCGCATTTGGAGAGATTTTTGGCTAAGTTGTCTAAACCGGAACGAGCTGTCGCTGACTGTCTCAGTTTCGGACACTTGAACGTGAACTGCGAAATTGCTTTTGCATTACTGAGACGGTCACTTTCGCCGTGTTTCTAATTAAATGTCGCAATATTATTTTAGTGATATATTGAAAATATTTTTTATAAGACACAACCTTGCCGTTTAATTGATTAATTATCCTAAAATGTTGTTCAAAGTAGTTTATTGAAACCTCCAATTCTAACCTCAAAGTTTCCCAACTGCTTAGGTAAGTAATGTTATAAAGTATCTGATGAATTTAATTTTTCAACAAGCATTAGTAAGCGTGCATTAAAATTAAATATTATAGATTTATATGAAATATTAATAAGATTAATATTATCGATTTACTTCTTAAACAAAATTAAGTAAATTAACTTTTCTGTTGAAAATTTATATTTTCAAATTAAAAATATAACTGTTTTGAAGAAAACTCATCTTTTTTACTTGAAAATTCGTCTTTTTCGTTCGAAAATGTATCTTTTTAATTATAAATTTCATCTTTCTTGAGCAAAAATGCAACTGTGGTTAAAAATTAATCTGCTTAGGTTGAGTCTTCAGTAGTTTGATTGAAAATTAGTTGTTTTTTTAAAACTTAATTCGTCTGTTTTCAATATGTAATTAAAATCCTTTTTGGTTAAAATATCAACTATTATATATTTTTTTTTTATTAAAATCTAACTTTTTTTGGTAAACCTAATACTTCAATTTTCTAACAAATTCTGGAATTCTTAAATAAAAAATACTAATTTTCTATCAAAAAAGATTAATTCTTATCAAAAAATATAATTGTTGATATTTCAAACGAAAAATGTTTTAATTATAAATTAAACATGACATGATTTTTTAAATAAATAAGATTTTCGATGAAAAATATTTCAACAAAATTTATGAATTTTCTACCTAAATCATATAATTTTTAACAAAACAGTTGCATTTTTCTCAAAGAAAAATGTAATTTATAATTAAAGTGACAAATTTTCGAACCAAAAAGACGACTTTTCAATAAAATAGTTAATATTAATCAAGACAGATTTTTCAGTCAATAAAATTTTCAACCAAATAATAAAATTTGCTACCAAAAAATAATTTAGATTGTTTCAATACATTTTTCAATTTATGTATCAACTTGAATTAAGATGAATTTTTATTCAAAATTTACTAGCAAACAGTTTAATTTGCAAGTAAATCGATAATATTGGTCTATAATATTAAATTTTAATGCATAATTACTCATTTTATTAAAAAATTTAATTAATGAGTTATTATTAAATTACTTACCTAAGTAATTGGTACAATTTGAGGTTGGAATTAGAGGTTTCAATAAACTGCTTTGAACAACTTTTTAGAATAAATAATTAAACCGTAATCACAATCCATTCATTCTTGCTGTTTAATGTATTCTGTAATAAATTATAAGTAAATTGTGCCATTTTATTTTCATTTGGGCGATCTAACTAGCTTTAAAAACAACCAATTAGATTCATTTACTGTGAAATTACTATTGTGTTTTTGGTTCTAATCGATCAAACAAGATCTTAGACACCTATTATAACGGATTTTGTACAAAATATTCCAATTCCCCACTTTAAAATTGTGCTTATGTGGGAAATTTGAATAATTGCAAAAAATTACCTGTTTTTCTAATATCACTTTCGCATTCACAGGCCCTCGATGAATTGGCGCGAGCAGCAGAAATGGAATGGAATAGGGTCCTCACCATGAGAAAATTAAAGGAGGAAGCCTATCTCAGGATCGAGAGGAGAAGACAAGTTATTAATTTCATGGAAGGAAGCGATAAACTCACAATAAATGAGATTCTTCCTCCAACTTTGGATTCGGATTGGGAAAGCAGAAAAAGTGCGAGTAATTTGTCGATAAAGGAAAAGTGTGGATTCCCCATGAGGGATGAACATGGGGAGGGTATTTCCCAAGATAATTCTGGACTCTATAAATCTGAGAAGGTCTCGAAGTCGCTTTTGCAGCAGCAACACCCTGTTCAGAATGCACATCACAGGCAGACTGCAGATGCCAGAAAACAGGCGGACGCACTCATTGAAAACAGACAAATTGGAGAGGGACGACAGGGTCCTATTGTTGATGTCAGGTCCATCATTGCTGACTATAGATTGCGACATCCTGAAACTGTTCCTAGGAGGTGAGACAATTTATCAATTCCTTCCGACTTTGGTGTTGTAGCGATTTCGCTCTCTTTTTTTTCAACCTAATCCCGCTACCAGTTGCGTAACTAACTATTGTAATTGTTTAATTAAGGGAACATACAAATTTTTCGGCTCAAGCAGTAAACTGAACCGTGATAAGACAAAAAAGATGAATGTTGTAAATTGCGTACATTAATTCAATTTATGATAATTAATGTTATAAAATAGTATTTTAAAACTACAATATGGCGTTACGCTTGAGTTAAAAAATTTTAATGACCTTTTATTCTACCTGGAGATATAATTTTCGGAAGGTTTCGAATTAGTTACGTTATTGTTTCAAATGAAAGCGTTTAAAATTCAACAAGGAAGGAAAAGGAGCCTAAACAATTTTTTAAAATTTATATTTGAGGAACTTAACATAAAAAGAGTTTCAGCTTTAAACATTCATAACGGTTTAATTAATAATCTTAACATTTCCAACAGAGAGAAAGTGAGAGTAAACACATTCATATAATATAAATATAGTATACATACGTGTATATATATATATAT
Organism: Belonocnema kinseyi; assembly: GCF_010883055.1. NCBI lineage: Eukaryota > Metazoa > Arthropoda > Insecta > Hymenoptera > Cynipidae > Belonocnema > Belonocnema kinseyi. The sequence continues at coordinate 93,911,745 of NC_046657.1, read as the reverse complement.
TTTTTATTTTTTTATTTTTAGAAAATGTCTTGAGACTTTGAAGTATCTAAATAGAGATCTTAGAAAGGTGAATAAAAAAGACGAATTTTCAAAAAAATGGTTCAATCCTCAAGCAGATTATTTTTCAACCAGTTGCATTTTTTAACAAAAAAAAAACTTAATTTCTACTAAAATAGATGAATTTTACACATATTACTTTGAGTACGGTAACGAGAATGAGAATATTACCGAGAATATAACCGAGAAATAAATTCTCTGAGAATTTATGAGAATCTTAGAATTTATTTTAATTAATAGAAAATTGCATTTTTTCGTTAACTTTTCGGTTGAAAATTCAACCCTGTTTTTGAAAGTTTGTGATAAAAACTTAACTATTTCGTAGAAAATTTACTTTTTGTTTAAAATTTATATTTTGGTGTTAAAAATGGACTGAAATATTTTTTGGATGAAAGTTCCACTTATAAAAAAAATTTTTTTTTTTTATTAAAAATTCATCTGGCTTAGTACAAAATTGATTTTTCTTGGATAAACATACAACTATTTGGCAGAGAATTGAACTATTTTATTAAAAAATCATCGTTTTTGGTTGAAAAAATTAGTCTTTTTGGATTGAAAATTCTATTTTTTTCGTAGAAACTTCATTTTTCGTTACAAAAATTCAATTTTTGATGTTACTGAGTTAACTGTCACCTTTTTTGGATGAAAATGCAACTATTTGCTAGAGAATTCAACAATTTTGTTAAAAAGTCCTCCTTTTTTGTTAAAAATTCATCTTTTTGGATTGAAATTTAAATTTTTTTGATAGAAAATTATTTCTTTTTAAAAAATTCATAGTTTGATCGTGAAAACTCGACTGAAATCTGTTTCAACAGAAAATTCAACTATTTTTTGAATATTTATCATTTTGATTTAAAACTTCATCTGTTATAGAAGAAATTTCATTTTTTATATGAAAATGCACATTTTTGGTTAAAGATCGTTCTTCTTTGTTTGATAATTCAAATAATTTGTTTAAAACATTTGATTGAATCGCTTTGTTAAGAAATCACTTTTTTGTTAAATATTTATATTTTAAGTTGTAAAGTTATCTCGTTGGTTAAAAGTTTAATTATCTTGTCATAAATTAATCTTTTTTTGATGAAAGTTCAAATACTTGGGTCAAAGTCAAACTACATTGTGAATTTTTTTTATTGATGGCTTATGTCTGGTTGAAAGTTATCTGTTTAGTGGGAAGTAATTCTTTTTTTTTCTTTTTAGAATTCATTTTTTAAGATTGATATTTTTTAGTTAAAAATTCGCGTTTTTTTGTTGTAAAAAAAAATAATTTTTTAGTTTGAAATTTCCTTCTTTTGCGTAAAAATGCATTACTTTTGTGAAAAATGAATATTTTTTTTACAGTTATATTTTTTGTTTGAAAATTTAATTTTTATCATGAAAATTTGTCTTCTGGTTTTAAGGTTGAATAGTTTAGATAAACTTTTATTTATTTTTTGAATGAAAAATCTGTATTTATTGGAAATTCGTCTTTTTGGTTTTAAAAGTCTTTTCTTTTGTTGTATAAATTTCATTATTTTTTTATTAAAACATAAACCATAACAATTTTTCGATGGCAATTTGTCTTTTTAGATTGAATACTCAACAATTATGTTAAAAATTCAATTATTTTTTTAAATAGTTATATAACCTGAACTTAAATTCTCGGGAATTTAAGAACTCTAGTAACCATTGGAAATAGTTCAATTGTGATACGCCATCTGATGATAAAAATCCGAACTAGAAAGAACAGGTACGATTTTAAATATGCAATTTAATTTGTGCATAAAAGGGTTTTAACGACTATTTTGTGAAATTTAAAGTATTTATTGAGCACTGAAAATAATTCTTTTTCAGAAACAAAGGGTTTTAGATGGAATTTACATCTTATACAGTAAAAAGTACATTTTTTGACAGAACTATTTTTGTAAAAAAAACAATTATTGAATTATTTATTGTTGTTTTCAACAGCTTATGAACTTAAATAGACTTCATTTGAAGCAAAAATGAACTTAAAAGTACATTTTTATTGGTTTGTACATGAAATAGCTACTATTTAAAAATCTGATCTAAATGGTAAAATTTGTCGCACATACATTAATTAAATTTTATTTAAGCTTACAATGCATTGAAATTTACATGAAGCAGTCTCATGATTGTTTTTTTGGTTTAAAACCTTTTTGACAAAGTGTGTTTTTTCACTGTATAATGTGGAAATTTTATCTAAAACAAATTTTTTTATGAAGATTTGTTTTTAGTATTCAATAATTTATTAAAACTTCACAAAACAATTGTAAAAAAGAAATTTAAGCAAAAATTAAAATACATCTTTAAAATTGTACCTACTCTTTCTAGTTCCAGTTTTTAGCACCAGGTGGCAAAATGCTAGACCAACAATCCCAATAATAGTTGAATTTTTAACCAAAAAGATTATTTATCTACCAAAAAGACGAATTTTTCAAAAATTATATAAATTTGCAACCAAAAAGTTGATCTTTCAACCAAATTGATCATTTTCACTTAAAAATTTTCTCAACCAAATAAAAACGAATTTTCATTTCTCTTACTCAATACGTCAAATCAAGAAATTTGTTGATCGAAAGAAATTAATCTTATCTAACAAGAGTGATTTTTTCATTTGAAAAACACTGTTTCTTGTACTGTAAATTTCTTTGACTCTAGTAATCTTTTTTCTTACTGTACAAATAAAACACTGAATTAAATTTTGAAATAAAATATGTTCCTACGGTGTTCCATCTCTTAACTTTTAGAATTTAAAAATTTGTTCATATGGGTAAAAACAAATAACAGAAATTTGTTCAGTTCAATTTTCAGTATTAAATGCAAATAAAACATTAAAATTATAAAAATATTACTTTGGTTTGAGATACAATTTTTTGAAAATAATCAAAAATGACCGTTTTTAATGTTAACCGATGGAGCGTACACTGACTTCAAGTGATTTCCGTGACTTTCTTGTGAATTCAAGTGACTGCACGGCAGTAACTTCTGGCTTTCATGTTTTTGGGAATCACTAGAAACAAGGGTTAGGAAATTTGGTAGAAAATTCAAATATTTAGTCAGAAGATGATCTCCATTTTACAAAATTCATTGTTTTATTTGATGATTCTTCATTTTTGTTAAAAAGTAATTCCTTCGGTCGAAAATTAGACTATTTGGTTGAAAATCTAGTTATACAAGTGTAGGCAGAAAAATGATTTTTTTTTTTTAGTTGAAGCTTCAATTATGTACTTGAAAATTCGATTCTTTCGGGATACATTAAATCCTCTTGTTTCAACTTTTAAATATTTAGTTGAAAATTTATGTACTTTGTTGATAACTCAAAAGCGATAATTTCAATTTTAAAGCGTTACATAGTTACTTCTTTTTGGTTGAAGTATCAATTATCAGGTACATTTTTCGTGGAAAATTAATCTTTTTGGATAACTAATCTTTTTAAGTGGAAATTTAACTGTTGTATTTTGGAGAGAAAATATATCTTTCTTAGTTAAGAGTTGAAATATTTTGTTGAAAATTGAAGTATTTTGTTAAGAAGTCGTCTTTATTGGTAGAAAAATCATCTTCTCTGTTAAAAATTTAAATGTTTTTAATTAGAAATAAAAGTATTTTAAGTTGAAATATTAATTATTACATTTTTTTGAAAATTCATATTTTTAGGACAAAAATATAAATGAAACTTTAAGAATTTGTTTAAAAATTTACCTTTTTTGTTTCAAATTTATGTAATTTTTGGAACATTCGTCTTTTGGTAGAAAAATCATCTTTTTGGCTGAAAATTCAACTATGGGGTTACAGATTTATGTATTTAGATGAAAATTGAACTACTTTGTTGAAAATTTGTTTATTTTCTTGGTTAAAAATTCATATTTTTGCGATGAAAATTCGTCTTTTTGGCATGAAAATAGTACAATTTGGTAAAAATTTCATTTGTTTGGTCATTTTTCGTTTTTAAATTCAACTATTTGGTTGAAAATTTATGTAATCTGTGCAAAATTCATCTATTGCGGTAGAAATTTAATTTTTTTGTTAAAAAATGAAAACAGTAAGATTTTACCAAATTCCCTCTTACCCCAAATCGCCTTACGTAATTTTCGGATAACCTAAAAAAGGGGGGTACGTGGTTCAGTATTTCAGAATAAAAGTTAGCGTAATTTTTGCACGACCCCTTGCTTGACATGCATAAAAAAGAACAAACAATTTTTTAATAAACATTACCTGAATTTAAAAATGTATATATTGTTTTGGCTCATTAAAAAAATAATAACTGAAACAAAATTTATGTTTTATTAGAATTTAATACCAAAAACTGTATCTAAAAAAATGAGAATAATTTTCGTAGCTACAGGGAAATTTTATAAAATTCTGAAAATTAAACATATTTCAACCCCATTGCGAGGGCCGTTGGATAATTTTTCATTTTGAAAAATAAATAGACATTTTTATTGATAATAAAGCGCAACAACTTTTCAGCAACAGCCGATTTCGATTTTTAAAAATCTGGTATTTTTTCGAAGTGCCCTCTTTCAAATTAAAACTTTCAAACTGGGTATTTTTAAATTGAAATTTAAGCAAATTATAAAAAAAATAATTTATACAAAATTTTTTAAGAATACTAAAAAGTTTCTAAAGAAATTTACAAGAATTTTGAGCGATAGTCCAATTGAAAGTGGGCCCTCTAAACTTAAAATCATGTGAAAGAAGAAATATCATCTCAGCATCGTAAATTCTGAAGGAAAAATCGCATGAGAACTTGCCGGTAACTTACAGGTAAGTTCTCAGGGTTTTTTTTTTAGAATTTACGAGAAATTAAAGTTTTCACCGAAATAAATGTAAAGTTTTTAGCTCAAACGGTTTTCAATGCACCTATGTTGATTTTAAGTAACGTATGGAATGTATTTCGAATTATTAACTACTTATGAGCTATTCTTGACGTAAGTTATCACCGTTTGAATTTTGCAACTCTCCGTTGAAGATCTCCAGGATATAGCTACCCGAAATGGGCCGCAGGGGCGCCACTATATACTAGTAGTTTTGCTTTTTATAGAAGTGCTTACTCTCATTTTCTCTGTGTTTCCAAATTTAGAGAAAAAAAAAGATTTAAAAAATAAGGTGTTAAAATGTCATCCTTGAGAAGTTAAGCGTTAAATTAAAATGAATAACCGGAATTGACTAAATTCGACATTTAATACAGTGAATCGTAATATATAATCTAAAATAAAAATGTTGTAAAGTAAAATTTTTTAAATAATGATTTCGATCAAATTGAAATACTCTGAATACTGTGAAATTTAAAGCATTACTATCTAAATATTTTAGGTCGATAAATTTTTTGTCAAGTATTTATTCTTCCTTATTTTTTTGACTGGTAAAATACCGAAAAATGACCGCGAAGTCGGGGCTAATATTTGAGAGTTTCTGTATCAAAATTCTAGTTTTTACATTCTTTAGAATAAATTAGATGCTTCTGATTTCCATTAGGTATTTTCACTTCAATCAACAGCTAACTTCACTTCGTAGATTGCTGAGGGGAAAGCAAAGGACCAATTGCTTGGGATTTAATTCATTTTTGCCCTGTTTTGCCAATATCTTCGTAAAAGCTAATTTTTTCTATACAAATGTGTTTAAAAAATAGTTTTTATTTTTTAATTACTATTTAATGAAATGAAAAAAGATAATAATTAGTATTAATTACCGAGATATTACAGAAATAAAGGTTTGTTCTGTGCATTTGATCCATTTTTCCCCTCAGCTTTTAACGAAGTGAAGTTAGCTGATGGTTGAAGTGAAAATACCTAATTGCTTTCAAAATTTTAAATGGAATTTTTGTAGATGAAACAATACCAATGATTTTTTTCACGTTTAAACGACAGTAGTGATCACGATTGCAGGGGCCGAAGGATGAGAAACAACGTCAACATCGGCCTTGGAGCCGGAGGGGCAATTATAGAAACGGGTCAAAATACAGACTCACGTCCTTCCAGCACCGACTCCTGCAAAAGCAACTCGAACGTCGATCCCAACAATTCCATGAGTTTCAAGGATGTCCTCGTGCAATTTGCGAAACTAAGTCAGCAACAAGGTATAACAGCTCTTAAACATTATTTTTTTTAAATATTTTTTTAGAACCTGGAGTTGCGTCGACTTTTTTCGAGACGACTTCAGGTGATTTTTCAGGTTGCCTGTAAACAAATTTTAGATCAAAATTTGAATACAAGCTTGCGATCAAGTTTAAACAAAATTCAATAAATGATTGGATTTTTATGAAAGTCGGTATCGGGGGGGATTTTTCGTTTTACTGAACACAAGTTTGGTATATAAATAAAAAAAGTCGACATTTTTCTTCTGAAATCGTTTGAGAAGACATTCGAGTACTGAAAAATTTCCGATTTTTTCGGACAACCCTACTTTTTTCTAGTCTGCATACATACTTTAAGTCTGAATTTTGTCTAAAAATGCGAATTTCTCTTAGTTGACAAACTGTTCGTTTTGTTAATTATGCTTTTTCAACCATGTATTTGTTGATTTAAAGGTGAACCGGTGAAGACGCCGCAGAATTATCCGGACGTAACGCTTCATCCAGTCGCTGTTGCGCCGACGATTCAGAGTCCGGCACCTCAACAAACGGGGTCACTTCTTCACGGAATACTTACCAAAGCACAATCGCCAAGACCAACGACCTTTTCGCCAACATTGGCGAGGCTGCTTACGGCTCCAGAACGAGAACGAAGTACTCCCGCGACGACTGTCACATCGCACCCGAATTCCACTACTCAGCGTATTCTTCAAGCCTATCACGAGTCTAATCCGGTCTCCATTAGCGACCTTCTATCCTCGTCAAAGGTTAGATACTTCAGAGATACTTTGAATGTGTAAAATGATTTGATGAAACAAATCAATCCTTTCTTCGACCGTTGATATTTATTGATTTCAAATCGTAGATTTCAAATTATTTATGTCTTACGGTCC